>NC_056739.1:1843808010-1843915510 GCF_019279795.1 Protopterus annectens
CTGCTGTACCTCTACTACTTTGTGCAGGTGTCTCTTCATGTGTCACTCGCTGTATACTTAGGGCCATAATGGAGGCACAGGCTCTTTCAGAATGTTACTCCAGAAGAATGCTCAGAGTTCTAGATGTGGCACAGTCTGACATCCATAACTGCCTCCACCATGTTGTTGATGCACTGGATCGGATCAATAACATGTATGAATGGTATGTGTCCTTGAAGGAGCACAGATTATCTGGCATGGAATGCACATTGTCTGTGATGGAGCGTCTGCTGGGAGGGGAAGTCAACCTTGTGGGCATAGGTCAGCAACTATATCTGCTGAGAGACAAGGGGCCATGCTGTATGTAGTGGCATTACATCCATAGAGAGTGTGCTGTCCACACCCAGATGTAGCAGGCCCTGGGGTCATGGTGCTGGGTGTTCTCATGAAGGGAGCATGTCCAGCAGACATCAGTCACCCTCAGTTAGTAACACACCATCTGACCTTGGGCATGGAGGTGCCAGTGCAACTCCTGGCAGAGCCAGTTCTCTTGGTCAGGGACAAAGATGATGAACTGTCAGCTCTACCATGTATGGTCAACAGCTGTCCTCCATACAGACACATAGGGCTAGCACTGAGCTTGGCTGTGTTCATACACACACACACATACACACACACACGCACACACACGCACACACACGCACACACACACGCACACACACACACACACACACACACACACACACACACACACACACACACACACACACATTCCAATGTCACATTGGGAGCACCTACTCACACACATGCTACATTTACATGTTCCATGATGGCTTCTGGCCTTACTGACTCACAGACACACTCACTAACCTTTTGTGTCAACCTAGGCCTCTTGCACCCACACAAACCACCCTGTGCAAGTGATGACTGCGCCACATCCCTGTTGTCTATTTTTTGGCTTCAGGGATACTAAAGTTATGTGTCTGATGCACAGGCTGACTACCTACATTAATATGTATTTTATATCTCCATTTGTGCTATTGGCTTGATAATTGTACCTGTCAGTTATATTGTAGTTAGCCATTTAGACAGTTCCTAACATAATAATTCTTCTACTTTCTAGCTGATGCTTTTGTAAGGCTTATTAAGTCAGTCAATGAAATGTGCCTCATTAAGACATCTAACCTTCTCTTTAAGAATTGCTTAGTACTAACTTATGTGTGCACATCCAAAGTCAACCCATCTGACTCTGTGCTCTGGATTGTATGTAAGCACAGCAGACATATCTCATCAGAGCAGTAATACAGTATGATGCTTTGTGTTTTTTCATGCACATCACCATAGGTTCCGAGATTCATAGCCGGTGACAAGGGTATTGGCCTGATGGTGTTTAGAAGCATAGCCGACACATCACAATATAATATGCACTTCCAGATATAATGCATGGCCATGATTCTTACAGAAAGGACTCCCCATGTCCAGGACAGAATCAGCAGTGATCCATGGCAGATAACATTTTTATATCAAGCCAACCAGCCTGTTTTTAAACAGGTTAATGTATATATGCTCTGTTTGACATAGATTTGAAGCCTAATGCAGATGATGACAACCTTTGAGACATGTATGTGTCTCTCCAACATGTCTTATGTATGTCACACTGTGCATTGAGGTCCCTGGAATAGGTGACTGCGGTCCTATATGACTTAAGGATGTGCAACATATTCATCCCATTTGTGCCAAAGACTGCCATGTAATCCATACATATTCTGTCTCAAAGCTATATCTATGATATTGAGTACAGTGACAGCTACTTCATTCTGTCCAGAGAAGACACATGTTGGAGGCCCTCAGAGGTTTTATTACTCACAGATGTCTGAGGTCTATCAACTTGCTGCAGATGTCTGGGACAATACATATCAAAGGGAGGATTATATTCCTTAATAAGGCTGATGATGGATGAGTATAGGGGATTAATAACATGAATTGTTCTCGATGTAATGCCTTTGCTAATTGGATGTAAGCTGTAGAATGCCTTCTTCCCACAGTACACTCAGTTTGCAGTCAACATGTGTTCCAAGGTATATTGATGCAGAAATTGGGAATACTGTACTCTGGGTTATTTTTTAATAAGCAGGAACATTTATTATCACACAGTATGGTGATGCATGTGTGTGTAGTTATACACCCATGGCTTTGTCAGCAGTCATTAGTCGGACAAAGATGTTTTGCCACACATCCTCCATTTTTTTTTGGATGTTTGATAAGTACATGGCAAATGAGAGGGGAAACAGCATTGACACATCTGTTACCACACAGGTGATAGGTCTGCTGCTTGAGGTGAGGCCTCCCAATTTGACAGAGTGTTGTTGTCTGTTATCCTATTTGCAACCCACCTGATAACACAAGGTGTGATATACGTTTTGGTTAGTTTCTCATTGGGACCAAATGTTGGATTGCGTTGAAGGGCTTGGCCAAGTCAAGATAGGGGGAGTGCACAGCTTTGTGTATGTCTCTGCTCATAGTCTTGATTTCCCCAGAGTTTGCAGGTACAAGCTGCCCTTGAGAAAACTTAACTGGAACAGATCTACTGTTTGGAGGTCAGCTATGTCCTTATGTCTGAGATGCATGCAGATAGTTTCCATTGCTTTACAGTGAAGATTGTATACAGTTCTGGGACTATAATTCCAGTTGTATGTTGTCTATTCTCCATTGTGTGGGTGGGAAATGGTCGCTGTATTCCATTCAGTGTGGACAACAGGAGTACTCAGACTGTGGTTGAATATGGTGTCTAGTGGTGTAGCTCACTGTTGCGGCACATGAAAAACACAGCCCAGAATGTCATCTGGTCCTATGGAAACTGTGGTCCAAGTCTTGGGTGAGCAGTGATAACTTGCTCTTTGCAGATACCGCAGTTTGGAGGTGATGATGCACACATTTCATAAGTTTTGTGTTCTGAGGTGGGAGAAGTTACAACCACCTGTGTCTTCTAGTAGGTTTGGAATTTACAGTGGGTCAGTGTGTGCGATACCCTCCAGAAGTAGTTCAAAATACAACTGACTGATATATATCAGTCTGCAGATGTAAATGAAGGCATGCTTATGTTAGTCCCTGGATAAGTGTCATAAATTATTAGCATAGTTGCTATGTGAAGCCTTTTCAAGGTGTCTCATTGGTTTGGGTGCACTGAGATGAGTGGCCTTCCAGGACTGTTTTGTGCATGTTGTATTTGTAAACAGCAGCTTCTTTCACTTACTATAGAATGTAGTAATGACCAACATCCACCAGTATGGACTGTATTTCCCAGTGAATCTGTCTTTGAGCATATCAGGCACGGCTGTGTGTATACATTTGTGTAGATGTGTAGACAGGGCATCAGGGTATAAATTAATACAGCTGTCAATGTCCTTTGTGGAAACTTGAGGTTGCAAGTTGATTAAACCGTCCCTTAGGAGGGTGTAGTTACCTTCGATAATGTTTTTGAACCCAAGTCCTCCTTTAAGGAGTTCATTAGGTATTTCAAATTCTACACATGCTGTTTAATGGTTGGACTAACAGTGCAGGCACTACACATATGCCATTACATTGTTCACTAATATTGTTGAGGAACAGGTCTGACATATTACAGACCCTTGTGGGGTGTTTCACTATTTCTTCCATGGCATTTCAGTTTGCAAAATCCAGTTATGTTTGTGCAAGTGAGTTTGTCCTCCTATAATTATCCAGATCAGACATTATATGCACTGAGTATAAAAAAAAACTTGTCAGTTAGGCTTACAGGGGAAACAGAGGGAAACTGATTGGTGAGGATGGGAGGTTTGAACCTGGTATCTACATAGAAAATACTAAAAGGAGGGGTATATGTGATGTTACTGTTATTTTAGGGGAGTAACCTATGGAGTGTACATTAGGAGGCCTTCAGAAGGTTGATCTATAGTTATTTAATTGATCGGTAAGTGGTTTAATTGCTGCTTGTTATCTAACAGAAGGTATGATAGCTAATTAGAGCTGTTGAGGATCTGTACTGCTACATAGCAACAGCTGATTGTATTGGGAAATAAGTGTATTGGTATTTCTGTATGTATGAGGGCAAAGTGTCAAGGCCTCTGCACATAAACTAGAACAGAGCATGTAATACAAGGAAACACTGTTAAAGCTCACACTGGGTCCAGAAACATTAACCTTCAAATATATACTCCTACTGTACACTCCTACCACAAATGTACAGGAGGGATTTCTCCAAAAACAGATGTCATTCATTAATCTTCTTATTCTTTTGGCTACTACCATCATGGATAGCCACAGCATATCATCTGCTTCCATTTCCTCCTTTCCTCTGCATCTTGTTCTTTCACACCAACCACCTGCATGTCCTTGATCACCACATCCATGAACCTTATCTTAGGCCTTTTTCTTTTCCTCTTACCTGCCAGCTCCATCTTTAGCATCCATCTCCAAATATACCCAGCATCCCTCTCACCTCTCTGGCCTTGTCTCCAAACCATTTAACCTAAGCTGACACTCTAATATACTGATTACTAATCCTATCCATCCTCAGCACACCCAATGCAAACCTTAACATCAGGAACTCTGCCAGCTCCTGTTATGACTCCTGTGTTTTTGTCAGTGCCATTGTCTCCAAACCATATAACATAGCTTTTCTCACAACAATCTTGTAGGATTTCCCTTTCAGTGTACTTGCTACCCATCTGTCAAAAATCACTCCTGATACTCTTTCACACACACTCCACCCTGCATACACTGTCTTCTTCACCTCTCCTCCACATTCAGTGTTACTCTGAACTTTTGCTGCCAAGTATTCAACATCATACAGATTCACCAGCTCTACTTCCAGCAGTCTCACCATTTCTCTATCCTTCCCCTCATTCACACACATATATTCTGTATTAGTCCTTATGCCGTTCATTGCTCTCCTCTGTATAGCATAACTCCACCTCTCCAAGGTCTCCTAAACATTTTCCCTACTGTCAATACAGATCACAATATCATCAACAAAAATCATAGTCCATGGCGACTCCTGTGTCAACCTGTCCATACTCCTATGACTTATATTGGGACACAGACCAGTTAGTAGACACAACACAAGTATGTGATTCAATAAATCCACTGCATTGATACATCATTTACATAATAACCATGCTAACAGCCTCCTAAAAACTACACGGATAGTAGCCATGTAAGCTGGGCAACAGCACGGGAACATGGAATTAAGGACACAATGCAGTGTATTACTGTACCTATTATGGCAATACATCATTCCCATCTTTTAAATAACATTTTTATTATTCATTTTCAAATGTTTTGAGCATAGCAGCACATTGTGCAAATTTGTGCTAAAATTAAAATTGTAACATTTATACTGCTGTGGCACACATCACTAATTCTTTTGGACATTCTAGGCCATTACATGCATGTTTTTATCTTTTCATGGGCATTTTGTCCATATTTCCAGATTTCTGCATGCCCCTGCTTCCATGTAGGCTCCTGTATATGGAAAATTTTCACGTACACTTCCAATACGGACACAGAGTCTGAATGGTTGTGTGTAGGGTTGTTGGATTGTTCCACCATGCTCGTTTGCTTCATTAGCATAAAATTCAGCTACTTATGCTGAAATTTGCATCCCACGAAACTTTCCGTTGATGTGCATAAATGCGTGTGATTGTGCACTACTAAACAGACTTTACTGAATCTAAAATTCGCTCCTCCCTGAAGTGAACACAGAAAAAATTACCATGTAAGCTTTATTGAATTTGCAACTAAGAGTATACATGCTGCATACATGAGCAAAACATAACACATGCAAGTCTTTATACATATGCATGAGAATATGTGCACATTTTATCTCAAGGATGACCACTGGAAAATCCAAGATTTGTTTTTGGATCTATTTAAGCTCTGATTTAAAGTTTGTAGTTGTTTATTATGCTTGAGGGACAGAGTTCTAAATTCTGGAGATGTAATGGAGTAGAATGCATCTCCTGCATATTTAGAGATTTATTTATGGTAAGCAAAGATTTGTCTTGGGAGTATAGCTTTCTGCTTCGGTTATAGGGCTGAATCATAGATTTAAGAGCTGGACATTTGTCTGGATTGTATATTAAATTGTTGACTACTAGAAGCTGGGATCAATTAAGGATGCAGGGTAGTCCTTTCCAGTTTAGTCTGAGGGCTTGCCAGCGGTGGGCACAGTAAGATAAATTTGTGGCACATTTTGCTGTCATACTGTTTGAGTTTTTGTCTCTCTCTTGAGTGATGAAAGAGTTGGGAAGATTTCAACGGCATGTAGTAATGTGGGGAGTAAGTAGAGTTTTGCAATTGTTTCTCTGGCTTTATCTTTAAAGAAAGGTTTAGCTCTGTAAAACAGGGTAAGCTTTTGGCGTGTCTTTTTTGACTGTCATTTGGATGAAGGGATCATGTTTCATATTATCTGTTGTGACTCCAAGATATTTAGTGTCTGGTAAAATTTCTATCTCGTTGTTTAATGAGATTATGTTGAACTGGTCTTTATTTTGTAAGTGCAATTTAGGAGTGAAAAGCAACAGCTTAGCTTCTTTTGGGTTCAGTAGTAGTTGTGAGTTGTCATGCCAGGTTTCAATAGATGCAAAGGATTCTTGGGTCACTTCTTGTAATCAGTGTAGGTAGGGTGGAGCAAATTAATGTAGATTCATCTGCATCTTGAATCAGAGTAGCGTGTCTGGTTGCTGAATGTAAATCACATTAAACAAGAGTGGTCCCAGTATGGATCCCTGTGGTACACCAACTGTGACAGGTAGAATGTGGGAATATTCATTTTGCCACTTGACAGTTTGGTACAAGTCTGAGAGAGAGGGGGAGTGCTAAGAGACAAGCCTTGAGAAAACAGCTTATGAAGTAGATAATAAGAGATTTGTATTGAATGCTTTCAATAGGTCAAGAAGTAGTGGGGAAATTAGATTGCCAGCATTTCTCTTTTTAGTGATGGTGTCAACAAAAGATAATAATGTAGCAGTGGTACCATAGTCAGTTAAAAAATCATGCTATGTTGATGAAATAAGGCTATTTACACAGACAGCACTCCAGCTTTCAGAGTGGAAGATGACATTGTGTGCTACGTCTTCCTGTGTCAACTTTGTCAGATTTGACCTAATACCTTAAAGATTACTTTTCACTCAGTACCTCATGACACATAATGAGGGTCAGTATTTTATATCATGTTATCATGTGATCAGACATGTTTTGACCAACAAGTTACAACTTGCCTTGAGATTTTTTTTTTGTGCTCAGAATTTGATACATTACATGGTAATATTCCTTGCATGGGACGATGAGAGGGTAGGGTGCTTACCTGGTGTAAACTAAATCCATACATAAATAAATAAATAGGTTGATTTGAGTCTGTTTAATTAAACAATTATCAGACTGCAGCAGTAATTAGAAGGCCACTGATCATATTCATCATAATTAATCCCCTTGTTTTCCATTTTCTACATGAAGTCGGGGTGTAAAATGTTGCCAGCACTCTCAATTACCTTATTCAACATTCATGCTTGACTTTCACAGGTTTTCTGCCTGGGTTCGTGAAGGGCTGATCTTGTCTCCTGAACCTGATTGACTTCTTCGAATCAGTCTCCAGAGCTGTGGATGAGAGTAAAGCAGTCCACACAGCCTATCTGGACCTTGCCAAGGCCTTCAACACCATCCCCCACTCTGGAATCATAGATAAACCTACTACGCTGGGCATTAATCCCTATGTCACTCGATAGGTTGTCAACTGTCTTACTGACAGAACCCACACTGTAAAAGTAGCCGACTCCAAATCCAGCTCTAGACAAGTGACAAGTAGAGTACCCCAGGGTTCAGTCTGAGACTGCTCTTGTTTGGCATCTACTTCTCTAAAGTACAGGCCAAACTAAGGGACTCTGGCTATCAACATTCGCAGATGACTGCAAACTGGGAGCCATTATTGAATCCCCAAATGATGTGGATATTCTACAAAAGGGCCTTACAGAAACAGATGCTTGGTGCCAAAGCCATGGGCTCAAGCTCAATGCCAAGAAATGTATAGTTATCCCCTTTAGGAAAAAACATGTACCCATGAATTACCATATAGGTGGCAGTACACTAAACACTGAAAGTGTGATAAGAGACTTAGGGACACAGGTGGACAGTGGTCTCACTTTCAATAACCACATTGCCACAACAGTCAGGAAATCCTTCTATGTGGCACACCTCATCACTAAGGGCTTTTCATCCAGAAAAAAGGAGGTCATTGTCCCACTGTACTCATCCCTCATTAAACCCATTATAGAATACAATGCCCTGTTTGGTATGTACCTCTCAAGACATCTGCAGTAACTGGAAAGGCCGCAGAAATACCTCACTAAAAGAATCACAGGCCTAAAGCAGATGCCCTATGCTGACCATCTAAAAAAAACTCCAGCTATACTCTGTCATATATTATCTACTCAGAGACAATCTCTGCTTAACATACAAGGCCATGTCAAACCCAAAGCTGTTGGACATGCTACATTTAAGAAATCCCAATCCCTCAAAGTCACATGCTCCAGGGATCTAAACCTTGTCATCACAATGAACAAAACATGCTGGAGGGATCGGTTCCTGACCCAGAAACTCCCCAAACTCTGGAATAGACTGCCCATACATGTCAAGCAGAGCACCTCTTTGGCCCTCTTCAAAAAGAACCTTGAAGATTGGATGGGAGATAGGAAATTCACCCTGGGGATCACGTCAATTGCCCTGCTAGACAGGGGTCCAGGGAAGTAAATATTGTGGGAAGAAATAGCCAGGGAATTGCTAAGGTTAGGCTTGTATAGGCCCTAGGGCCAATAGCCTAGTACCAGTCTATGAACCTATTTACAATACATTCATCTCTTTGCTGGATGCCCTTGTTTCCTCTTCGTTTCTTCCTGCCTGTCCCAAATTTTCTTTACCAGATTGCCTTCTGATTTTTGCACATGTGCGCGAACCACCATAATCTGCTCTCACTGACTTTCTCTGCAACTGGAGCTACTTTGGTGTTTGCTCTGTTGTCCTCATTTCTTTATCTGCTATATAGTATGTATCCTACCACCCATATCAGGCACTTTATTTCCAGCACATTTAACTTCATCTGCTTCTTCTTTACTTCCCAGGTTTCTGTACCATACCATACCATAGTACTGGCAGCACCATGGTTTTGTACACCTTACTTTCCAGCTTCTTTGGCATTCTTCTATTGTATACTACCCCTATCACTCTGTACCATTTGGCTGCAGCCCCTCTGGTTCTAGCTTTGATATCCTCATTTCGACTTCCCTTCTCTTCAACCAACCCCCTTAGACATTTGAAGTTTTTAACCTCTTCCACTATTTTCTCTTCTACCTCAATGCTCAGCTTCTTCTGATTTCACTTTAATATGAGCACTTTCGTTGGCATAAAACCATCAGACTTCTTCAGATTAAATGAACATCACTTCCTTTTATAAAAAAAAAAACATCACTTCCAAAGTGATGTTTTTTGTATAAAAGGAAGTGATGTTTTATGTTCAGTTAATCTGAAGAAGTCAGATGGTTTTACGCTGACGAAAAAGTGCTCATATTAAAGTGTAGTCTGTTCCTGTGAGCTGGTCTTCTTGCTTTATTATTTTTTATAAGTTTCATTCATGTTTTGTGCTTCTTCTGATTTCCCTGATTTGCTGCCATTACAACTATATTATCTGTACTTAGTTACATCCCATGTGCCTTAAGTTTTGCATTCCATTCCACTATCCTTTGCTGAAGCTATTGATCAGAGTCTGCCTATAATGCCACATTGTCTGCATACAGCAGCTTTGTTGATCTGTCTCCTCCAACCCGTTTACTAATGTAGTCCATCACCAGTATGAGCAGCATTGGGCTCTGAGCTGAACCCTGATGCAAACTGACTCCCACAGAGGACCCTTCTGGGTGAGCAAACTCTGTTCGTACTTGAGTCATTGGGTCTTTTTACGAAGCCTGCACTAATTATATCAGTGTTTCTGGGACTTGGAACTACTACATGACTGCCCAAATCAACTTTCTTGGGACCTTGTCATATGCTTTCTCCAAGTCTAGGAACGCACACTTGGACTCTTTCCTCATGTCTAGCTTCTTCACAGCTATCTGTTTCACTGCAAACATTGAATTGATTGTACTGCTTCTTGATCAGAATCCAAACTGCTCATCTTCCATCTTACTTTCTACTCTTCATATTCATTTATCAATCACTCTCTCCAGAAATTTCATGCAGTGTGATAGGAGTTTGATACCTCTGTACTGCCCACAGTTTTGTATGCTTCCTTTGTTCTTGTACACAGGCACTAACATGTTTATTCCTCAGTGATCTCAGATATGCCTTTCTCTCATTACTGCTATGAGTACCTTCACGAGCCATCTCACCCAACATCTTGAGCATATCTGCTGTCACCTCATCTGAGCCTGCTGCTTTCCCTGATTTAATTTTCCTTAATGTTGTTCTTACTTCTTCTAGGGTGGGCTCCTCCTCTTTTCTCACCATATACTGTGTCTGGGGCAGTACAGCTTCTATGGGGGTTTTCTTCATTCAGAAGCTGCTAGAAGTACTTCTGCTATCTGCCTTTGATTTCATAAGCAGGTTTTTGCTGGCATCCCTTATGACGGGTATCTGAATATCTTCATCTATTTTGTCTTTGTCTTGCCTGATAGAGTTTATTTGTGCCATTTACTGATTCACTTTCAAAGAAGCTAATAGAGTGCTTCTGATACCTTGTTCTTTGCTATTGTAATTCTTCCATTAGCTTGTTTGTTTGCCTGGCCCACCTTTTCTACCTCCCACTTCTTCCTGCACTCCTTCTTCCTTTTATTGACTTCCTGGACTTCTGCATTCCACCACCAGCATTCCTTATGTCCCTTGCCTCCATACCTGGCTGGAACTCATATCTATTCTATAGTCCTTACACATTCACTTTTGAGGTGTGTCATTCTTCTTCTTCATCCCCACCTATTTTCTGTTATTCCTGGGTGCTAGATCCCTGAGTAATTCCTTGAACTCTCCTGTTTTCTCTCCAGACTGCTTCCAGGTCTTCAGCCTAGTGTCTGTTGACCTTAGAGCTTTCTATGACCACTGCTTACAGCTGACTATGGAGATCACTGGTTTATGCTGTGGTCTGACTGTTTCATTGGAGATGACTTTACAATTGCTGATTCTATCACAATGCCCTTTCTTTACTAGGAGCAAGTCTACCTGTGTTGCATGTTGGCTACTCCTGTATGTGTTCTTGTGATTGTCTCCCTTGCTGAACCATGTATTGGCCACCATCAAGTCATTTTCCAGACAGAAGTCTAGAATAGCTTCCCATCTTTATTGTTGCCACCCCACCTATATGGACCCAGAAATTCCTAATATATTGTTCTATCTCTCCCAATATGTGCATTCAGGTCACCTGTTATCAACAGCCTGACTGCACTCTTTTCCTCACTGTTACTCACAGCCCTACTTTGGGACAGAGACTGATCATGTTAATGGCAGCTCATTAAAGAGTCTTTGTTAAGAAAAGCTCTTGAGATCTTTTCATTAATCTCCAGGTCAGTTTTAAACATTAATACACTTTTGGAGGCCTGAGAGACAATATGTGGAGCTGATATGTCACAATGTTGTTATCAGTATCTCTTATGTGTATGCCTTTAGCAGCTAAAAAAAAATCACATGATTTGAATGCAGACTGTAGCACAGAGACACAGTACTTGAATATCTTGAAAAATTAAAGTCACATTTACTAGAACAAAAATAAATACAAATTAAAAACATCCTGAAAGACCTTTTCAGGTCTAACATTTTATGAGAAATACAATCCATGTTCCAAACACTTAAAACTTTCATTAGTTAACATCAGTAATCATTTTACTTAGTTCAATGAAATAAAAAAGGACAGAAAACAACTATAAAGAAACAACTAAGTTCACTATTCTTAACGGTTCAGAGATGAATGTAGACATATTTCTTGGATTCTACATAACTATTATTTACTAAGGTTAAGCCAGTAGAGCAGTTTCAAGATAGAGATATGTCTATTCCACAAAAAGTCTGTCAGAAGTGGAAAAAAATGGAATTGTGTTACGCAGCTCAGGGTGACACAGAGCCAATAAATCATGCAAAGATACAATGATGCTTCCACCAGTAGCTCTTTATTAAAGATTACAGAATCAAGAAAGCCCTGTTCCATCACTCACACCCCGGAATATGTAGTATTTTTAAAGCTACAGAACATGACATAATTAGTATGAATCATCTCCTTTACCTAAAATGAAGAAATACCTTTTCTACAAACCATTTATATTTTTACAATGCAGAATAAAGTTATGCTATGACTCATCAGTTGTCAGACTGTCACTGTTAAATGTGTAGTATTACACTGAACCGGCTATGAACTATACAAAGTTTTTAAATCTGAGTGTTTTATTTACTAGCCTGACATAGGTATTATAATATTTTTTTTAAATCTTTAGACTTTCTGACACTAATTTGTTATAGTAATCCATCTCCACTCTTACTGACATCATCAGCATCATTCATCTGAGGTAGATGTTTCAGGAGTTTAGATACAGACTCAGAAATAGTATCAGCAACAATAGAAAAAGAACTCAGAAAAGTCACTGGAAGACTTCATGATAGACTCAGTCAAGTCTTATCTCTGGTTTATCAACTGCAGCCATTGTTTCCAGATTCTTCTATTCTAAAAGTCATCCTCTTACACAACATAACCCAGGCTGTACATAACAAGCAGCTGTTGTGAAATGAACTTGAGTTTTAAATTCTGATCCATCTTAATTCTAACTCCTTGTCATTCTGTCAGCACTGACAGAATATTTACTGTTGTATTATAGTATTGATCGTGCTCACCTGCCTCCTTTGTATAAATTCTAATTCTGGTCATCAACTGACCCGGACTGAAAATGATATAGTTATAGTCAACTTGGTTCTAATCCTTCTTCCCATCAAACATTTAACCATTTACCCATCCCCATAGTATTGAAAAATGAAGCCCTGCTAATGAACCAAGTGATCTAAATTTGATCAGCAGCTCAGCTATCTGCTAAAGCTCAAAGTGAGTGGAAAGGATTGAAGAGGTTATACCTGCTTACTTCTCTTTAAGGAGGGAGGATGGACAAATTTGCCATTGGGCAGGCATACTCACTGTGGTAGTCATGTTGGAGACAAAGGCTTAGAATTCTGGGGAGTTACCACCACTGGCTATAGACAGAAGATGCCCTGGAGGTCATGTCTCATGATGAAAGCAGCTGTGAAGTAAGGCCTCATGGTAAAAGCAGCTATCAAGTAAATTCATCCCAAAGAATGTAAGTAGGGCTAGAAAACTAAACAACCAATACTTCACACAGAGCAATGGTGGATATCTGGCACTTTCTCTTCATAGGACCTCTCCCCAGCAATGTGGAAGGCCGGTAACTTGAGTTAGGGTGTCTTGTTAATATGGCTTATTTGGTGGTTTGGAGCTTAGGGCTCACAAAAGATGCCAGCCTGCAATGTAGATGTCGACACACATGTACAGAAAGAAAGGGGATTTTAAAACAAGTAAAATACTTTTGGTACTGACATTTTATAACTTGTATTGACATATTCCTGTATTCCAAGAATAAAAAATAATAGTTAACTTGGGGGTGTGACCAGCATGGTTAACTGCGAGCAGCAACTGGTGAAAGCTCTGTCATGGAAAACCTTTCTCTAATGGAAATATAATAAAAAAATAAAATTTGTAGATGCTAGTTAGATAATTTTATTCACTAACAGAGAACAGATTTATAGTTTCAGATTTTTCAAAAGCTGCAACTTTTCCTGTCAGAATTTAGATTGCTTGGTTATTAGAGAAGAAACATCAACACGAGCCTCTCAAGAAATTGTACCCAGGATTCTTGTGTTAAAAAAATCCAATCACTGATATCCAGTATACAGGATGTATTACTTAAAATTGATGAACTGGACACCAAAATAGAAGGTGTCAAAAAAGAACCCTGAAAGAAAATGGGACATTTAAAATTCTTATGAAACAATAAAGTACACAAATCAGCAGTATGGAAAAAGCTTTAAATGATCATGAAGGGAGAATAACTGAAGATGACTCTCTGACTGAATTTCTTTTAAAACAAAATAACTGGCTCATAGATAAAGATGATGCTTTAGAAAATAGACTGAAATGAAATATCATCAGAATTTGCAGTATATCTGGAAAGTATGAGGGAGACAATATAAACTTCTTAACAAAGCAACCTGGCTGCATAAAACATTAAATCGACCTGAAACTTTATATTTTGGAATTGAAAGGGCACATAGATCCCTGACAGCACCTTTGAAGAAGGAAAACTCACTACCACATTCAATTATAGTTAAGTTCATGTCTAGCAGAGAAAAAGATGGAATATTAAAACAGCATAGTCCAGCCCACTTATTAAAACAGGTGATCATTTAGTCAGATTTAACAATGATTATTCCAGTAAAGTAATGAGTAAAAGAAAATCCTGCTTACCACTAATCAGCTAACTTAAAAAGAACAATATTAAAGTCACTTTGGTGTTTCCTGAAATGATCAATTTATTTCTTCCTGAAGGAGCTAAAATGTTTGACACACTGGAGGAGGCATCCACCTTTTTCAACAAAATTAATAATAATACTGAAGAAATGGATTGGAACAGTATCCCTCAAGAGACAGAGTGAGCTGAATTCCTGGAAAACTGCTTCTAAAATTAAAAAGCTTGAAAACACGTGACTTTTATTCGCTGATTACAGGGCTTTTATTTTCTTAACCAATGGTGTTACCCTTTAAGTAAAAGATTTGTTTTGGACATTAAGCTTCAAAACATATGTAAGTATGCATTTATATTTTAAGCTAAAACATTTTTCATGATAAGGAATATAAATGGTTAGTTTTACTGTTTTATAACATTTACAGTGAAAGACAATATATTTTATTTAACTAAACTTATAAATGCATGTATAAATGTTAAACAAATACTTCCTATAAGACAGTGTCATTAAATTATATGCAATAGAATTGGCAACTTTAAGACTATATAAGTTAAGAATTTTATTTTATTTGTTTAGCTTTATTTAGTATGTGCATTGCTGAGTTAAAAGAATGTAAGATCTAAGTATTATGCCAATTAGAAGTGTTAAAGTGCTGGCGATTCTTTGCTCCTGTGTAACACATTCCTTTCACATGTTGTTTATGAAGCAAGTTTTTTTGTTGTTGTTGTGTCTTTCGGCTTTTCCCGGTTAGGGGTCGCCACAGCAGAACTCCGGTCTGCTAATGATTAGCAGTAGATTTGTATGTGCCGAGTTGCCGGCTCTGACACACAACCTTCAACGAAGGTACGCCCATTCACGCATGTCTCCACACAGAAGACGCTCTAGCTGAGAATCAAACAGGACAACGTCTTACTGTGAGGCGACAATGCTACCGCAGCACCACCACCGCAGTTGTTGTTTATGAAGAACAAAGAAATGTTCCAGTTGTGTCAGAATGCTGGATTCTTGTTTCCCTTGCTTCCTGCCTTGTGCTGTTCTGAAGAAAATCTAGGTCAGAGTTCATCACTGATGTATGTGAAGATAGAAAGGAACTTTCTTTTTCTTTCTTCTTTTTTCAAGTATATAAGTGAAAATTCTACTCAAAATAACATATCTTTTTTTCTTAGAAGTGAAGAATTGGTAAAACAAAAAGTATAGTAATGCTTTATATTGAGCTGTTGCAGACATAAACGTTCCTTACATTTTTCCGAATTTTAATAGCTTGTGTTGTACTATTAACTCTAATTGTACAGATTAATGGAAAGAAGTAAAGTCAGATGTTTGTTACTGATAGGCACTTTTGAAGAACCACTGTAATCACTTTATACACGAAGCAAAGTAAATAAAGTAGAGGTCATTCTTAGTAGATCATTAGTTAGATCTAAATAGATGTCTTCAAGGTACAGTATTACCTACTCTCAAAACATTTTGTAAAGAAATGCATAACGATAAGGTATAACTACTTTATGTAAGTCTACTTGTAATCAATTTAAAAAGCAATCTCTTAGCTCTTAAATCTATGGATAAGGAAGCACTCTTATTAAATGTACAAGGGCATACACTGGATTCATGAAGGAATGTTCTGGCAGCAGTGTCTTTTTAACAGGTTTTTCATAAGTCATTTGATATCTGCTTTCAGGCAAGAGATATAAATAATGTGTTTTTTGTGATACCTGCCTCCATGAAAAACCCAAATCCAGAAATTTCAGTTTCTGCAAAATGTTTCTGAAGTTTTGCTCATTTGCCTGAAATCTAAAAAAAATGAATTGTCAATGTAATAAAGTACTTTTTTTGCAAACTGTAAAACTGAATGATTACAAAATGGGAGTCTTCTAAATATCCCATGTGAATTCGCAAAAGGGAGAGAAAATTTTGCCCCATAAATGTTCCGCCTATCATCTAATCAAATTTGTTTAACATTAAGAAAGCAGGGATTGTCTTCCTCATAACAAATAGTATGCTATTGCTTTCATTTCCTGAATTGTGTCATAGAAGTATATAATAATTCCATATCTGCTACACCAAGCATGCAGCACTCTTCCAAAATACACATTCTTAACTACTACACCTTTTCAAATAGAAACAATACAGCTCATCCAGACCCATTTCCTCATCATGCAAACGTTCATGCATATTTAAGTGCAGACATGTAATGTAAATAATGTAATAATGTATCTAATTAGATAAAATGATGTCTCTGAAGTTTGGCATTTTGCAGAAAATGATAAAAGTATTTTTTTTTATTTACTTTCCCTTTTCTCTGAGTTTTTATAAACTCAAAGGCAGTATATTAAGAGATCAGGAGCATGTGTTAGAGGCCTAAATTTAGGGGGTGCCAGTGGAAGAGCCATCCCAAAATTAGATGTATTTGTGGGGGTGACTTTGTGAGACTGTGACAATAAGAATTTGAGATGTCTTGTATCCTGAGTGGGATTCAACATTTTATTTCAGATCTGTACAGATGTATCCCTCTGCTATGATTAGAGTGGCTATATATAAAGCTGTAAAATAAAATTAATGAATCTAAAGAGTTTCCCATTGTAAGCATTAACTGGTGTAAAATGAAATAAATGAATATAGCAACTTTCCCAGCATAGCCATCAATTTATGTCAGAGCTAACTGGTCTTCTTGAGGGAGAAATTAAAGATCAGTGAGGTCTGAGAAAGGCATACAGTAAAGGAATCCTTGTTTTAATTACACTTACATTGTCCATTAATCTGCTTATTTTTTATTTAATTTAGAAAAAAAAATAGTTTGCTACTCTAATATTATCAGCCTCTGCTACACAATAACTAAAATTGCTAAAAGTGTCCATAAAGACAGATTTGACCTGTAACTTTGAAAAAAAAAAGAAAGATTTGATTGGTAACAGATTAAAAATCATAAAGAACATTATACATGGAAAACTACAATAGCAAATCACCTGTATTAAAAAGAGTTATTTAATACTTTAGAAAAACATTGTTCTGATATTGTTGCACAATAACCTACAGCTTTCCCAGATTTACTGGCAGCAAACCTTTGTACTGAAAGTAGTTCCTTAGATGAAGCTTTCTCAACATTTATAGCAAGTTCATATGCAACTGAATTACAATTTTAATTTTAAGAGCTGGGAGAATCATAAGTCCTCCAGATAAAAGTGAAAAACTACTTCAGTCAAGTTCAACTATTACCATGACAGAAACAGTTTTAAATTCTTCTTCTGTATAATTTACCTTTTATCCCAAACTTGTGGGCCATGTGTTGAGTATTTCCATTCACTGGGGATGTTACTGCCCCATTCATTGCTGTTGAAAGTTACATGAGCAACTAGGTATTAATGTAATATTGATAAGATAGATAGCTGAATGGCTTACAAACAAGACATGGCAATTACTCCACAACAGTTGGACAAATGACGTTCTAGGTTGCAGTCAGGGGGTCTCACAGGGCTCTGTCGTAGTCACATGCATATTTAGGTTGCATCTTTCAGATATGTCTTTCTTATCCGAGGTATTCTGTTGTCTATATGCAAATGACTTGAAAATGGGTAAACTGATTACCTCTGTTACAAACAGGGCATGTCTGCAAAAGACCTGACTAAATTGACCATTTGGGCACAGGAAAATAATATGCTGATAAATTCATCAAAAACTAAGATATGACATTTGGGAGACATAGGGTGAAAGGTGAATAGGTAACATAGCACACAATGATTAAAACTGTAGATTAATTTCAGGACCTGGTTACATGGGAAGAGCCAGCTTTGACTTTTGCTGATCATATCAGTCGATTAATGATAGCTAAAATATAAGTTGTATAAAAAGGTTTATAAATTCTAGGAAATCAGAACTGATTAATTCATTGTGTGTAAGTTACATTATACCCAAACCAGAGTATGGAAAACAATATAGAAACCTAAGAAAACTAGCTTGACTAAATTGGAAAGAGTACAACAGAAATATACCAAGGGCATCCATGGATGTGAAAACTAAAGTTATTATAAAATATTAAAATAGTGTTTCATACAGATATTTAAGAGGATACCTTATTCAGAGTAATAATGAGGTCCAGTGCTGTATCCCTTTTCAAGAATTGGTCTATATTATGTCAACAAAACAGAATTACAGTGAATGCTGTTTTGCTGACACTCCTAAAAGAATGAAACACCAGATCACCAGTTTTTTCCCTGGGAAAAAAATAAGTAGACCAGCAAAAGACAACATAACACTTAAAACATTACAAAGTGAGGGCCTTCACCCCCCACACCCCCCAATGTCAGGGGCTATGCCCCCCACACACCCCTAACTAAATATACCAACTCTGAGATCGCACTACAGTGTGGTAAAGGGCAATGTGATGGCTCAGGCCAAGCAATTTTTTTCCCTGGGAAAAAGCTGACCTGAGCTTTCGCTCTTTTTGGAGTTTGGCCTATATGTGTCAGTGAAACAGCATTCACTTCAATGCCGTTTTGCTGACATAATATAAACCTTTCAAGTGCAACCTGGATAACTGGATAGGAAACAGAAAATACATCCCTGGGATTCCACCTGTGTCCCTGTTGGACAGGGGCTTTGGGTGCTGACTTGTCTAAACATGGGCTAAATTCTTGGCTAGGCTTATAAGGACCTCAGGGCCAATAGCCTAGTAACTTCCTATGATCCTATGATGTTATCCAGAAAGTCATGAAGTCTCACACTCTCTGAGTATGTAGTAGCACCTAAGCAGTAGTGGGGCATTATGGGTTCTGATGGAGTTGCTGGTGTAGTGAGTCCTTTAGAAAGCAGTCGTATGAAATCTACTATGACCATTCTTGTAAATTATTCTCCCCAAGATGGAAATTGAAAGTAAAGTATTTAGTTAGTTTATTGTCTTTTCAGCCATGACCCAGGTCCAGAAGGCAAGACATTGCACAAATACACAATTGGTAACATCCATAATCAACATATATAAGGAAACATTGATAAAATGCAATTAGCAAAATACATTTTGTAAATACATAATCAGCATATACAAGGCAGTACAAATGTAGTACTCAACAAAGGGAGGCATTTCAATAAAAATGCACTAACAAACATAAAACTATAGAATAAGACTGTGTCCAGTAAAAAATAAGCTGAAAAATCACATCATATTTTAGGGAACATAAGATTTACAGATAAGTTAGCAAATGCTCAGCAAATTAACATCATATATGAAGAGAGACACGATCAAGCTCGCTAAATATGTGTCTCAGGCAGGTATGTTCCTAGCCTTAAGCAGCATTTTACCATCACCCAGAATGATACCTCAATACAAACAGAAAATGATTGACTTTAACAACTGGCTTAGATTCTAGTATCATTCCAATGGGATCCAGTACTTGACAACCTGGGAGACATGATCAACAGACCAAAATACTTTTCCAGAGATGGCCTGCATCTGTCTCCCTTAAGCTTTAGGCTTCTGACAAAGGTTCCTGCCTCCCCATAGTGCCTTTTTTAGGCAATGCCATGAGGTCAAAACTACCAACATGAAAGTTTCATCAAAATGCAAATTAAAGGTCATGCTACTAAATGCTAGGAGTCTAAACATGAAATTGCACTCATTGCAAGAATTCTTAACCTTGGAAGATGTTGACATCTGTGGAGTCCCAGAAACCTGGTTCAAAGCTGTGGAGAACACCCCAGCCATACCAGGTTACTCATTCTATCATACACTCAGACCCCAAACTGTGGGCAGCAAATCAAAAGAAGGTGGAGTTGCAATATATATTAAAGACATACACACCTCCAGGCTGGTCAAATGGTATGATGTACAGGAGACAATCCAGGTGCAATTAACCATTGACAAGACCCCTATTCAAATCATATCTAGTTACAAGCCCCTAACGTTGACTCAAGATGCCCACTCCACCTATTTGGACCTTTTTGAATCTATCAAGATTCAACCCTTTACCCTGATCTTGGGCAACTTTAGCTATCCAACCATAGATTGGAAGAATTACTCATGCCATAACACAAATGCTCAGAGATTCCTTGATTTTGTCAGTGCAAATGCTTTGGACCAGCTGGTTGACACTCCCACAAGAGATGATAATATCTTGGACTTGGTATTAACCAACATGAGTAACCACTGCAGCATTCCTACAGTGTCATCTTCTCTGGTAAGATCCGACAACAAAGCTGTCACTTTCAAAGTCACCATCTCCTCTGATCCCCCTCAGCGAGAGTCAAACAAAAAAACTCCAAAGCTGATTACAACCTCCTTAGGGAAGGTATAAGCAGATTCATAGCCCCCTCCCCCTCCATATGAACTGGCACATATGTCTAAACCTACACCAAAGTACTATACGAACATTTATATAGCTGCAAGCTACATGGAATCAGGAATACCCAAAAGGACAAAATCCTCCTCCTCAAGGAAGGTAAACCTGTCTGGTGGACATTTGCAATAAATAAACTCTGAAATAAAAGGAAACAAATTTCTGTCCAGGAACAGGAAGGAGCAGGTGCCTAATCGGAAGCAATTTCTCCTTAGCCTGAACAAGCAAATAAGAGCACTAGTGAAATCCTACAAAGCAAGTCCAAACTGGCCACATCTACTAAAGACAATCATAAGGCCTTCTTCATGTATGTCCACAATGTCAAAGGAAGCACTCAGATCTGCTGAGAACTGGTGGTCAAGGACACCACATACACAAACACTGTAGATATAGCCAACCTGCTGGCAGACAGGGTCAATGAAAACTTCACCCTTCTGTCCCCCAATCAGAAAATCAGGACATCTCCAGCACCTGCCCCCATCCCCTTATCTCTAGGGAGCAAGTCATCACTATCCTCTCAGAGGCAAAAAAATACAGCCTCCATGGGACCCGATAACATCCCAGGCTGCATCCTGCAGGAACTCAGGAATGAACTTGCAGCACCATTAGGCATCCCATTTAACCAAAGCCTGAGTACCGACTTCATCCCAGCCAAGTGAAGGACAGCCAATGTCATCCCTTTGCACAAAGGTGGAGCATCCACCAATCCATGAAATTCTAAACCCATTAGCTTACCTAGCCTAATCTGCAAGCCATGAAACAGATTATCATGGACCTCATTAACAAAGACATTTGCAACCTCCAAACACTCGATCCCACACAGTTTGGTTTCATCAAGGAGAGGTCATGCCTGCTAAATTTGGTCAACTTCTTTGCGACAGTCACCAAAGCCATAGACAAGGGGAAGACAGTGCACACTGCCTACTCTGAACTGGTCAAAGCCTTTGATACTATTTCCTCACTCGGGTATAATAGATAAACTCTCTCAACTAGGCATCAATCTGTATGTTACCAGATGGGTAGCAAACTGGCTCACTGATAGAACCCACCTAGTCAAAATAGGGGAAGAGACCTCAAGCAGTAGACCCATAATGAGTGGTGTACTAACATGGATCAGTCTTGGGGCCTCTGTTGCTTGAGATATACTTTTCCGAGGTGCAGGCCAAAACCAGTGAGCTATGGCTGACCAAGTGTGCAGATGACTGCAAGCTGGGCACTGTCATCAATTCCGCTTGTGATGTGGACATCCTCCAAGAGTGTCTCACCCAAACAAATGACTGGTGCCAGAAACATGACCTCAAACTGAATACCAAAAAATGCATCATCATAATCCCCTTTGGGGAGAGTGACATCCCCACAAATTATCATACTAATAACAAGGTCTTAAGCATGCAATCAGTAATGAGGGACTTGGGCACCCAGGTTGATAGCAAACTGACTTCTGACCACGATAACATGGCCCACCTCATTAGTAAGGGTATCTCATCCAGGGACAAGGAGGTCATAACATCCCTGTAGTCTTCCCTTACAAGACCCATTATTGAGTACAATGTCCCTTTTGGCATGTACTTTACAAAGCACATGTAGCAGCTGGAGAAATCACAGAGATTCCTCACCAGGAGAATCCAGGGCCTGAAACATCTACCCTACACAGATATGATAAATGTGCTGTCTCTCAACTCAATCTCATACAGACTCCACAGAGGTTAACTCTGCCTGCCATAAATAGCAAGCTCAGACCCCACCTTATGGGACTGCTGCATATCTGCAAGTCAAGCTCCACTTGAGTAACTCACACACACAACCTCAATCTGGTCTCTGATATCAAAAGGACTTGTTGGCGAGACAGATTTGTGTCTCAGATACTCCCCCTTCTGTGGAATAGGCTCCCTCTCAACATCAAGCAGAGTACCTCATTACCTCTTTTTATGCGCAACCTGAATAACTGGATGGGGAACAGAAAATACACCCCTGGGATTCCAACTGTGTCCCTGCTGGACAGGGTATCAGGTGTTGACTTGTCGGAACATGGGCTAATTCTTGGCTAGGCTTGTAAGCACCTCAGGGTCAATAGCCTAGTAACTTCCTGTGATTCTATGATCCTATACTGTAAAGAAAATTTGCATGTACTTGGAGTAATTTCAGCAAGATTTAGGGGTAATTGACAGTCATAGTTATGAAAGATTAATCTGGATCTCTTTTACATTTACATTTATTTTGTAGGTTCATAGGTAAGTACTAGACCAGCTGCCCTTGTGGGCCATTTTAAGCCTACACAATTTCCCTTTTTTGTGCTCAAATTAACCTATACCATTTGGTTAGATACTGGGCTTACCAATCCCATGGTCAGTAATTATATATTACCACTAATGAAAATAACTGGGATTATATTATAGATAATTTGAAGGGATCCATGCATGGGATAAGGTATTTATGAGCAGTCTCTGTCCATTAGTATTACAGGGGCAGTCCTGGGGCAAATTTTCTGTTTCCCATCCATAGATTCAAGATGTGCTTGAATATGGACAAGGATGAACTTTTTTTTACATGGATGAGGAGTCTGTTCCTGAGCACCAGTATCCTCTGTGAGATATACCTGTCCCTCCAAATTGTTCTGTTGATGTTGAGGAAGAGGTTTACATCCCTACAGTGAGAATTTTTGATGCCATTTGACTTACTGATGTGCAGTAAATCCATCATTATTGAGACAGAGGATGCCTTGTATGTCAGACACAGCAGTCTGTAGGGTACCAAGTATAGTGACAGAGCTTTGAGTCAGTCGATGTAAGACATGTTTAGGCCTTGTATCCTTTTAGTAAGGTAACCCTGTGGGCATATCAGTTGTTACATGACTCTCGACAGATACATGCCTAAGGGAACATTATATTCAATGACTGGCCTAGCGAGAGCTGAGTAAAGGGGGGCAGTGACGTCCCTAGATCTAGATGTAATCCTTTTGTTTGTAAGCTATGCAATATAGAAGGACGTTCTTAGAATAGTGGACATGAGGGTCAAAAGTTAGGTCACCGCCCACATACATTCCCAAATCCTGAACAACTGGGTCAGCTCTTAGGGGTGTATTGTTAATTTGCTTGTTCCATGAGATAGATTATTTTTGCTTGTTAAGGACCTCAAACCTTATCTTCTTCAATAAGATGTTTTTTTTTAGGTTTGGTATTTAAATCTTTTGAGGTCAGGCAATGATCTAATGGAGTTATAGTATGCCTGTGCAATTAAAAAAAAATGCATATTCAGCAAAGGAGAGTTTGAATGGAGGTCTAACAAGTGGGAGTGTTTCACTTGATTTAAGCAAGTGGGTTGGTTCTCTTAACTGTAGTAAGCTCTTTATAGGTGGACAGTAGCTTTCAAAGACAAGCTTGTAAATGAGTGCTGCTATTAGGAAAATGGACTAAGCAGCTACTAGTAGCCATTTGCTTCTTTGAAGTGTAGCACAGTGATGTTTGTTAGAGTTGCCCAGGTTTACAAATCTAAGTATTTTATTTTCAGTGGCTTGAATCAAGGAGATATTATGAGTAGAGAGAAAGAAGTAATATTAGGAAGAGCATATTCCAGTCTAGGAAGTAGTGGATTAGTAGAAATAGCATGTTGGCTTCTGGAATGAGCAAATTGGATATTCTACAGGAGCCTTTTAGTTGGCAAGGACTTCATCCACCTGCGCTTCTGTGTTTGATCACTGATAACTCCTAAATATTTCTTAGTAGTTGCAGCAGACAGATGGATTACTGAGGGATCTGTTAAGACAGCAGACAGTGCCTCCGAATTTCTGTGAGGTTTTCAGTAACATAGTAGTAGTTTTGACAGCACTATTTGGGGGCTTGTTTCTAACTAGCCAATTCCAGTTCTGCTGAAACTACTGCTGCATTTGTCTGCAAAATAGTGCTGGCAGGGGTTCTGGCCAATGTTAAGGTAAAGTCATCTGCATGAGAAATCCAGTTCGTAATGGGCAGATCCCAGGGGAGATTTTTTACATAAAGGGCAAAGAGTAGAGGCCCTAGCACGGAGCATTGAGGAACTTCATTGTTAATAGTTCCAGTCAATGCATTGCTCCTTTCCTCTTTAATGATAAAACATCTGTTGTCTAGTTTCTTTTTAAACCAATATGTTACTTTCTCAGAGAAATCACAAAAATTTTGCTTGTGTACTATCAGGTTATGGGCAATAATTTTAAAAGCTCTTCTTAGATGACGGAAAACTGTACTTGTTAGAAGTGCATATTTTTGATGATTTTATTAGTGAGTTAGTAAATTGCTATGAGGGTACTGTAAACAGGGTAAAAGCCATGCTGTCTTTTATTACGAACATCATACTTTGTGATGTAGTCCAATATCTGTTTGTTCATAGGTTCATCTGTGTGTACAAGGCTAACAACCACTGTGAACTTTATAAGCCTAGCCATGCATCCCAAATCTCTGACAAGTCTAGAACTCCTGGTAAATGTAAACAGGGGCATGGGAAATAAATTATTTACAAGCCATAGCCTGGGAGATTAACTATTTTCAAGTAATTTGTGTCCATTAGATATATAGGTGCCAAACCATGGATGAATTTTCTGTTCACCATCTAATAGTCCAAGTTACACTTGAATTGGTTAGGGAAAATCTCTGCTTCGCGTGGATGGGGAGCCTGTTCCAGAGACGGGGTAGTTTCTGGGATACAAACCTATCTCTCCAGCAGGTCATATTTATATCAGAGGCAAGTTTTAAGTCTTTAAAATGGGTAATTCTGGTGATGTTTGTTTTGTGGATATACATGAGTTCAGTCAGGGTGGGATCTGACAGTGCCTTGTATGCCAGACATAGATCTCCCCTCAACAGCCCGTAGGAGACACAATACAGGCATAGGGCTTTGAGTCAGTTTGCATAGGTCATGTTACTTACTCCCTGTATTCTTTTAGCAAGGACAATCTGTGGATGTTCAAACTGATGGAGGTGCATGGTTAGCTATGTACCAAAGGAGGCATTATACTCAATGATAGGTCTGATCGAAGCTGAATGCACTGGAACAATGACCTACTCGAACCCACAGGTCATACCTTTGTTTATAAGTTGCATGATATGGAATGATTTCCTCACTACTGTAGAGGCTAGATTACTGTCTAGCTTGCATCCCCAAGTCCCTGACTACTATGGTGACCCTTGTCCATATGATAGTTAGCAGGGGTAAATGAATCCCGAAGTTAGAGCTGAATGTCTCATCCAGTAGGTTTGCTATATCTTCTGGTTCAGTATAGGTGGCTCCACCAACAATGAGCTCAGCACACAACTGTGTATTACCTTTGAGGTTGCAGAAATAGCTACATAATGCCTTATGGTTGTCCGTGGCCTGTGAGGCCAAATTTACTTCATATTGGCTTTGTTAGACTTTTTTTGCTCTCTAAATTGTTTGTTTAGCTTGATGAGAGTGTTTTTATTCTGCTACATGCTATGCCTACTAATTTTTGCCATGATTTTCTTCCTTCTGTTATAGAGCCTTTTGATACTGTGATTCCACCATGGTGGTTTGTTTTCTGAGTTAGTTTTTTTCTTATTCCTGGTGGGTACAACTGCCTCTGTACAGCTATTTAACATGCTTGTATAGGGTTTCTGTGAACCTTTTCACATAGGCAACTGTGTTCACAGAGTTTGGGGAGAGCTTGAAATTTTGCCAAGTTATCACTTAAAAGTAGGAGTTAGCTTACAGTAGTTTCTAATCATTCAAAGGTTAGCTGGGGTTTCAGGTTTATTAATACAAAGGAGACTGTTTTTGTGGACTTACCTTACCAGAGAGGACATTACACTATGAGGTGTTCAACACTCTGCCATATTAGTGAGAACCAGATCCAGTACGTCGGTATATGTGTGCCTGCTTCATACTGCGTGTGATGGGTACAGCATTTATACTACTGGCAACCTGATTAATATTAGAAATGCTTTTATGTGAGACCTTTGCCTCACGTGATTGTGCCTCATTGTGTAAATACATTTATCACATACCATATCAGTTTGTTTGAGAATTAGCTGGTTGTCAGTAAACATGAGGCAATTTCTACATTGCCTCAGATGCCCATATCCACCAAGTTGGCAAAGAACAGGCCTTTTTTATTGATTAGATGGTTGCAGTGAGAATATAAAGTCAGGAGTATCTGGTTTGCAACTCTGTAGACAGTGATTGCCACCACAAACTAGTTGTCCTGTGTGCAACTAGGTATTGGTGAAATGTTGTCTATACAGGGCACTGCCAAACACTTGAGGAGAAACTACTAATGTAGACCAGGATGATTTATGGATGAAGTATTCAAGGAGATATTCTGAAGTTAGGTTAGACAGTAGCTAACCGACCAGTACTTACTAAAAAGAAAAAGAAAGAATTAGTTTTGTCAAGAATGCCAAATAGTGGGGATTCACTTAATTGGCTACCACCTGGCTACCACTAGTACTGGTCTCAACACAGTTTCACACTGCTGAGACCATAGCTGGCCTTAGACATAGGCTAACTAGACTGCTGACTAGGGTGCTGTTTAGCAGGAGCACTTTTCCGCTGTTCATTTGTTTATTTTTTGTAGTAAAGAATGGTTTCTGTAAAATATCTTTAATGAGTACAGGAAAAAATGAAGAGTAAGACAAACTGCGAGAAAAAAGAAGGAAAAGGTAATCTGAATGGTGTAGATAAACCAGGTTGAGGGCACCCGGTCAAGTGGAGGGGGCACTGTGGAGCCCTTTAGCCTAGGGCACCAGCTGACCAAAAGCTGGCCCTGGCTGGGATGCAATGCCCCTTTTGTTTTTTCTCTCCCCAGAAGCAAAACAATAGTACTAATCCAAGATGAAAACAGGCCACAGACTCTGATGATCAACAGTCTTGCCCCATGTGATGAAGCAGTCTGTAGGCTTATTGTAGCCTTTTCCTGGTAGAAGTCTTGAATAGCAACCAAACCAATCAGGAAGGTCTCACATAACACTCACTACTCAATCAGAGACAGAAAGGAATCAATACACTCTGGTTCTTCTCTCACTAGGAGCAAAAACAGAAGCACAAATTCAAAGCTGTCACCTATCAAGCAGTTATCAGACTTTCTGGTGATCAGAAGTCTCCAGGAAGCAAAGTCCTTATGCTCCTTCTCTGACCAGGTGCAGAACAGAAGAACAAAGCTAAGATGACTACTGAGATGCATAATGTGGGCTTGCCATTGATTGGTATTCTTGAACAAGATGTTGCAGATTTTAAAGGTAAGATGGAAAAATGTGTTAATGTCCCAAGAGTTGCAGTGTGCACTGAACAGTTACATATGAAAGAAGGAGAACAAATTTAAATAGCTGAAGGGGAGTGACAATTTTGTGCTTACTGACTATAACCAATGAAAGAGGAGAGGGCCAGAAATGTGTAGACAAATTAATATAAGCTTTGGGCATCTAGAGAGACAGTGACCTTAAAAACGCAATAGCATCAGGGTATAAAGATGGGAAAATGTAATATCTGTGTGACTCACAAGAGATACAGCTTTGGTTTCTTTCCTCGTTTAAATATGCAATACAAAAGAGAATACATTAAAACATAATGTAATGAAAATGCACCACAATATACAAAATCGAAGAAAGCAATAAAGCAATACAAATTGCAGGAAGGCAATATAAGGAAAAAGAAACTAACCTTTCCCTCACAGCAGGTTATGGCAGAGTATGAGTGAACTTTTCCAGTAAAGCCTTGACATTTTTTATTTGACCCCTTGAATACAAGGTTTGGTTCCTAGCTCCAAAACCTTTTGCCATGTTAGTGTTCATATATGTTTGAGTCTACCATATCTCCATCTGTTCAGTAAGCCTGTCCTGTCTGTCACTGTTGCTGCACACAAACAGATGCATTACTTATACAGTGCCAGGTTTGATTCCCTGCTTATCTATGGATAATCTGGATAGATCTGTGTGTTGGCTGCGCACACCACCGGAGAACTAGTTCAATTTCTGCAACATTTTTATTTTTTTGTTAGTGGACACAGATTAGCAATCAGTCAATAGTCTGTAGTGGTTAAGACAGTCATTTCAAGTTTCTGGCAGAGGAATAATGTGAGCATGCTTAAAGGTGTATGGTAAATTGTTGTTTGTTAGGGATGAACTAAAAATATATGCTAAGGGATTGCAGAGTTACTGCCTGCTAAATTGAAAAAGGGATTTTTCTATGAAATATATACAGATAGCCAGCTTTCATTTTTTTTAAAAAGTTCTTGGAACTGTCTTGCTGTAATACATTTGAAATAACATTTTGGATATTCAACACCTCAGTATAGGGGAGTGGAAGGTGGAGTGGTTGGGATTTTTTTAAACTGGAATGTAGAAGCATAAAGTGGGTTGTCAGTATTATCAGATAGTTGTTCTAGAATATCCTGTGGAAAAATTCTAGACTTAGACATTTTAAGGAAGATGTTATTAGTGGCAACAAATCTGATACCATGCTAGAATTTTTTTGGGTACTCCAAAGATGTCACCTGGAAATTCCTGAGGTATTGGGTTTTAGCTCCCATCGATAATATTTTAAGAACCGAAAGAAATCTAGACATAATGTTTAAATAAACATATTTAGGTAGAGTTTTCTTTTCATACCATAACTTTAATTGCTGCTCTCACAACACACAGAAGTCCTGTAACAATTTCAAAACATCTTCAGGAGTCTGAGAAGCTATCACAGTGAAACTGGCAATGTCTATTAGAGTCTTTTTCTTTTCTATCAGTAACACAAATTTGAAATTGCTCAAATGAAGTTATGTTCCATTTTTTAGAGGCATAAGAATGTACTTTGTTGTCATCCTTCTTGCTTCTAGAGAATAAAAAATGTGTCAGTTCACAGAAAGGAAGATGAATCACATAGATATAATAATTCCAGTACCAGATTTTGTTTTCAGCCATTATATACCAGTCCACCATTTTACAGCATATTTAATACCTCAGCTGACATGGCTTTCAAGAAAATGAATAGTGAGAATGACAGGGTGGTACAGTGGTTAAAGTGTCACCTCACAGCAAAAGGTTCTCCGGTTTGATTCTCTAGTTTCCTCCCACTTTCAAAAGACATGCATCTGGATTGTTTCTCCCGAGGCCTCCTCTGAAAATAGCCTGTGTCCTAGTCAGACTATCCCAGTCATCAAATGTTAAAATAAAAATAGTCTGTCATCAAATGTTAAAATTAAAATAAACTATAAAGTTTTATATAAAAATTCTGATTACTCAAACCACATATCTAAATTCAATAATTGAAGCATTAATCACAACATTAGGTAGGCAAATCAAAAAAGGGGAAAATCGTACAAAAAGAACCATCAATAAAATATGCCAAGCATAACATGCATATTAAAAGTACCTTCCAAAACAAACATAAAATAACACCACTTTGATGATAATCACAAGAAAACCTTTTCCACATTACTTTTCTGTTCATTCCATGTGGATTCTAATGCAGTTCTTTGATATGGTAAAGTATCACATCATACAGTGGATGTTGACTTAATCGACTCATATTGTAGCAAGAATATGATGTAGCACCACATGACAAGTTAGTGAATAAATAAGAGTAAGTTGGACCAGGCCATGGTGTAGTAGTATGGACCAGTCTCTGATTAGGTGGGAAGATGACATGTCATTCACAACTTTGACTCATTAGAGGTGGCCCCTGTCTCCAGTGTTGGCATATCTTTGAAGTAGGTATTTTTAAGTAAGAGGAATGTGATGACCCATACTTGGGGTTAATACTTACTTTTGAATGGAATTTCCAATGAGTTATATTTCAATGGGCTGATACTAATATGAGATATCAGCAAACCTATTAAGTAATTGCATTCAAGAGATCATAGTAGATGTAGTCCATTCAGCTAAAAGAATGGTGTACAAAGGGGTTCCACTATGTATCTTCAATTTGATATTAGTCAGGCCTTCAACCAGATTAACTCAACTTCTCAAAGCTTCAGTTAAGTGCAACACAAGAGCATTCTGGCACTTCCACCTCCATATCCATACTCCTCTTATTTAATCATGCACATCCATGGATATAATTAAAAATCCCTGCAACTGAGAAATAGTAGCAGCTCACAAATAGTAAACGTGCAATCAGTTATTCCCTATGGAGAAAAGTGATCCATGAGATACAGATTGGGCTCACAAATAGTAGCCCTGCCTGCAGTGATTCCCTGTGAAAAGCAGTGATCAGTGAAGCATTGATCAGGGAAGTGTACTCAATGAACTGAAAGTTCATCCAGTTCCCACTAAAGCAAATGTAGGGAGGCCAAAAAAGGAGACTATTTCTATAGTTCATCTTGGTGTGGTAATAACTGGCAATGCTGAAAGTTTGCAATGAGTAGCCTATTTTTTGCTAGATATAAAATGCTGTAGAACAGTTTAGCTGCACAAGAAGGCATGGAAAGGACATGTTCAACACATAGCATTAGATGATATAGTACACCAAGGTAAAATCATTCAAAAAGTAATGTAACTGATATAAGGTTTTACAGTGCAAAGTATAAACAGTTATGAGTTTAGATATAATTAATGCTAAGCTTTGTTGACATCATCAAAAGAGCATTTGTTTAGAAAATTATAATTTTATTTAACATTTGCTGACCGGGAAAGTCCGACTAGGTTCCACAGAGCCTGTTTTCAGCGGAGGCCCGGGGAGAAATGCTCCAGATGCATGTCTTTGGAATGTGGGAGGAAACCGGAGTACCCAGATAAAACCCACACGAAGAACATGTAAACTCCACACAGAAGGCACCCCTGCCAAGAATCGAACTGGAGAACCTCTTGCTGTGAGGTGACAACGTTAACCGCTGCACCACTGCTCAGCCCTTAATACTAATCCAATGTGCATTATAGCAGTCAGGAAGGTAGCTGCACTCTTGTCATGGAGAGATTCTACCACTAGAAAACATTATATTATTCTCCATGTGTAAAGACAGTAAGACTTTTCTACACTATTGGATGTGATCAATGACATGTCTGCTTCCTAAAATCATATACGGAATGGAGGCAGTTTAAAATGGTCTGTAGTGTGTACCAGAATCCCTATGAGGTGACAAGAAGGGTTTCATATTCACTAGCTTGAATACAGACTGCAGACATGCAGTATGAAAATCCAAAATATTCAAATGGGTGTTATATGAGAACAAGGGTAGCAACCTGAAGTCATAATCTGGACAGGTCACTAGTGACATACTGGCATATTTTTTACAAAAAGTTGGTAAATGACCGAACAACACTTTTTAAAGATGTCTGAAGGTCAAAGGCAGTAAATCAGTTTAGATGAAGTCACGTTTGTATTAGACAAATTGTTATTAGGGGCACAAGGTGTGGGGAAAAATTGAAATAAGGTGTGGGGAAAAATTGAAATAAGTTGTTGATCAAGAAAAATTTGCAAAATCAACAGTAAGGCAATGCATAGAATAAGTGGTCAAGTTATCCTTGCATGGCATTTCTCATTTCTTATTATTTGTATTTATTATTATATAATTATTTTTGGGGGTTTTGAGTTGTTTCCTTTTATCCATTAATTTAAACTTCCAATTTGCTGCTTTTCAAGAATGCTGCTATAACGTTTTTTAAAAAATGATAGTTGTGTACAAATCAATATGTTTTAAAAGGTCAGCATTGCTTTCAGACAGTGTTTATAAAGTCTTTTATTAAATATGTAACAATGTTTGTGATTACTGGGAATATCGTTCGTAGTACTTGGAGAAAAAGTCATTGCTGTGAGTTTTCTTGTTACTAAGCTATAGTGGTAGACTCACTTGTGTCTAGATAACGTTTGCTGCAACTTTTATTATATGTACATGAAATAATTAATAGCAATCCCACAAAATAATTCACTACTCAGTCATTGTGACTGGTCATTGTTTATCTTAATTCACATTTGTTTAGTGGAGTAGTGCACTGATTACATGAAATTTATATGTATTCATTTTGTTGTGCTTTTAGACTTTGCTTACCATTTAGGTATCTGTATATCATTAAAAAATTGATAGTGTCAGGAAATTATCCAATGATCATCCTCTTTCCTTTCTCAGGGCTATCCTGTTTGTTTCTCAGATTATTTTCCTCATATCTTCTATGTAACTACTAGGTATACAGATTATCATATATGAGATACCATACTTCCAACAGTATATGGGGGAATCCCACCTTGTAACTTCCTTTTATAAAAATGACAAGTTTGGAGAAGTCATTGTTGTTACTGTCCTCAAAATGGTTTCATGCCCACTGATAAACTTATGCTGACTGCTCCTCGAATGCTATTAGCATATCATGAGTGAGTAACCATGCTGTATGCTTGCACACAAGTTACCGTGTTAAATGTAGGCCAAGCAAATGTTTCACTTTAGAATATAACTTTAGCAAAACGGATGCAAAACATGTCAGCCCATATATGCTGAGCAATCCACGTCCCTCCTGTTATCACTTTCATTTGGTTTCTATTGCCATACCTGACACAAAGACGTGCTTTTAAGTACTGACAGTGGCAAAGATATACAAGTCACCAAACTGTCAGTGGTTGTTGTGTAACTTTTCTTATACCATATTTCCCCACTTCTCCAGAAGTAGCAATTCAGCACTGATATACATACATAGTTGTAATGGTGCTCTTATAAAACTTCTTGCTTTGTCTAAGGTTCAGTAAAATATAATTTTTTTGCACATTTATTAACTACACTGGCTTCTTCTCATTACCCACCATTTTCTACATTTCTTTCATGCATAGTTAATATATTTTCTCCCTTTCTTGTTTGGCCTTCTCACCTTCATCCAAAGTTTGTATCAAATCACCTGCCATAATGTTGCCAGCTGCCTGGTCTGCCTCTCCTATTGGGTAGGGAGGATCACACACATCTGGAGATGAGTATAGTTGGTTCAACTTCCATTGGTGCTGTAGGACTGCTTGTAGGGAATGTCTGTTGCAAAACTGAGGGGACAGCCTCTGCACTCAGTCCACTGCACATCCTTAGTGCTTATCTGAATGTGTGCAGTTCTCATGGCCAGCAAATGCAAAAACAAACCACCCTGATGGATGCCTGATAGATGGCCTCTCCCTGCCAGCTCTCATCAAGTGATGGGAAATGAATGGGTCTGATGTTCAACAGGTAGTAGGGTTGAAAAACAGCAGAAAAGAAACAAGACATTCCAAGGTGTATGGTTGCATCCCTTCACTGTTTAAAAAAATAAAGAATGCTTTACTGGTTAACTCAAATGACCTCTACATTCTGTAGAATGATAAAGGTAATCCAACTTTCAATGGACACACTGTAATCTGTATAGATCCTATCATACAATAAGCTCACCTATCTGATGCCATCTCCTTTCCAACATTATAGCTTAGTCCTACAAGAGATTGTGTGGAACATGCTCTCATGTAAATGGAGGGCACTTTCCTATCCCACTGCTTTCCTTGCCTTCCATAAAACATTGAAAAGGCATATTAATTATGACATACTAGCAATATGCATTGCCTTTGTCATTTAGAACTTTATCTTATCCATTTCCAAAACCTTCTCACACTATTATTATTAATTATCACAGTGGTCTCGCCTACAGAAATGGACTCCATCCCACCAGCTGCTGTTGGTACTGCCTCTTCATAGGAGATGCTGTTCATAACCAGAAGTTCTTCAAATATTTCTTTCTACCTCCCAACCATGCCTCTGACAGAGACTGATATTCCTCCAAACCACCACAGTAAAACAATCTCACATCTTTACCACTGAGTTGTCAGATGGTTTGGGAGAAACTCTTTGAAAACAAGAGAAAATCAGCTTGAATCATATAGTACATTCATTATCAGCATACCTCTCAATCTCTTAGCTCAAGAAATCTGTGCAGAACCAAAATTAATGGGGGTATAAAGGATCAAACATAGGGACAGATTTTAAAAAGCTGCTGTTACTAACTTAGAAAGTTGCTAGAATAACATATTGTGTGTTATCATGCATTTCCCGAAGGATATGAAGTTTGCAGCTCAAAACCATGTTATTATTCAGTGACTTCAATCCTCAGTGATTTGCCAGAAAACCATACTTTTTTTGAGGAATACATCAAACATATGAGGCAGAAATCTGGACAATCTGAGGAAATCTGGACAGAAGAGAGTAATGATTGTCAGACTTTGATCCCTGAACAATATCATGGGCTGATCCATTGAGTAATAACTTTTATAGAGCCACTAACACCTGATAATACTGATTTTCCAGCCATGTATGTCCATTCATATTTTCAAGCTTCAGCCAACCCCAGTCACTTGCATGATGTTCCATATTGTCTAGCTTACTGTAAGTAGCAGATTTCATCTACCATATGATATTCTGAATCTCCTGAAGCTAAAAGAATTGCAATGAAAAAAAACAAATGATTCAAATACCTTAAAATAATACAGGTCCTCCAGATTTTTTAAAGACCTTTTTAACTGTGTAAGCCTACTGAATACAGTTATCCTTTCTCAGGGACAAACCAGGGGTACTGTCAAATCAAATGACTTGCTCAGAGGCACAGATAGAAGTGTAAGGGGTGAAACCGCATACCCTTAGCTCTAGGAAGTAGTTCAGAGACTTAGTCCTAACTTTCAATCCCACATCAAAAGTTTATAATAACATATTAGTGCACTCCTCAGTAGGTGATGATTTACATAAATTAGTTATATATTTTAAAGGATGCTGTTTTGTTATGTAAACATATATGCTTATTTAAGTGTCTGCGAATAAAGTAATAGTGTGACTAGCCTGCTCAAAGTTTGCCTCTGGCACTTACCATGACTCCTTTCCTTTTTTTCTACTGACCTCCCAGATTTTCTGGCTATTGAATGGCTGTTAAAGTATTCATAGTTTTATTCTGTTTAGTCTGGAACCCTGCTATCATAGTCTATCACCCTATAACAGAAATAATGTGTTGTCATGGCTTTTGATACTCATGACCTTTCCTACCTTCTCCAGTTCCAGCTGTACTTTGCACTTTTAAAAATTCATTCCTTTGGTCTGAAGTGCCCCTTCCAGAAAAACATTATTTTTGCCACCCCCCACCCCCCCCCCCCCATTTTTTCATGTCTGTGCTTAAACTTGACCCTTCAATCTGAAGAAAAGGTATTATAGTATTATATCACGACACTTGGAAGGGCCATCAAGATAGACATATTATCTCTTTTTGCCATCATGCAAATATGGTGCAGCTGATAGCCTTGCCTGACAATACTTCTTCAGTTCATTACCTAGCAATATCACTTTTTATCTTCTTTGTACTCATCCAGTCTCTACTTTACTTTCTTCACACTGAGAATAGGTTCAGCTTCATTAGCTTTGGCACACATGACTGCCCTTCCATTTGTTTTACTTTTCTAGGGGCCTACATTCATGGCCTCTCTGATATCCTCATTTGATCTTCCAAACTGAATGTGATTTTCCAAATGTATCCACAGTGGTGGCGTAGAGAGCTAGATAACTTCCTCATTATTTCTGAAACCTTTAGCCCTATGAAGACAGCACAGCATCCAGGTAACTTTGTCTCTGTTGTTGAAGGTTCATCACGATAGTTATAAGTATCTCTATTTTTCATTGTTTTGTAACTTTAATTTGAGCAATCACAGCTCATTTTACATTTTATTGCACTGAGCCGCACCTGCCATCTGTTGCCCCAAGCAGATAGCTTCGCCATTTCTCTCTTATGGCTATCCCTACCATCCCAAACTGCTGTCCTATTTTTGTGTCACTGATAAAATCTCTGAGCACTTTTTCTATGCTTTCTGTGACAATAGTAACAAAAATGCTGAAGAGCAAAAGCCCTAGGATAAACACCTTTACAAACTATTCCGAGTTTTAATAAACAGAGCAAGTTAAATCTGTTCCTGTAATATTCACTAAGATCTCATGTGCAGTGTCTACATAGTTCAGGAGCATTCAACCAATTAATGGTAACCAACTTAGAATCTCTTCCTGGGAGACTCCTAGAGACATAACATTTATTTTGAAACTGAAAAGAAATGCCCATATAAGGAGAATGCTTCGTCTGACTGCATAACCACTAAAGTTGAGGAGCGCGGTCAGTGGGCAATATGTAAATGGTTATATGCCCAATAAATAAGATGGTATGTGGCACAACAAGACAAAACAAAGCAGTAGTGAAAGAGCATTGTGAATGTTGGGGAATTATTATTTTGGCTAAAGGGTGGAAAAGAACTGCTATTGTGGTACCAGAGACCAGCTGTTAAAGTTATATTACAAAGGTAAAGCAAAATGAGCATTCTAAGACAAGGCGGGCTATAATCAGAAAATTGCTGTATTACAGAAAGCAAAGAAAAATGCATTTATGAAGTCCGGCATGTATTCACATTGGATGCAGACAGAAAGGGGAATGAGAACTTAATTTGACATTATTACTCTCCACAAACAAAACAGTAAACAAAATGCTTTGCAGGCATTGATCCAAGTGTTATTACAAATATACCAGTTTCTCTGAACTTAGCTTTATAAATTACAGAGAAGAAATAAAACCTGCATTGCAAATAATTGAAGTCATATGCAATTAAATTATACAGCTTTGAGGAAAACATTGGGAATGACAAGATAGCAGTATGTTGAAATTCCATAAGTTTTCATTATAGATTTCTAGTAGTCAAAACAGTCTTTACTATTACCATGGTTACCTGGAAGCACACCTGAATCATCTGGAGGCTGCATGCTCAGTTTAATAGTCAGTACTTCAAACAAGTCAGCATCAGCATTCATTTGCAAATGCCAATTAATTGGGGTAGGTCTACTGGCTTTTCTGATACTAATCACATCTATTCAAATGTATGGTTATCCCTTCATAAGAGCTTTGTTTCCCAGGTCTAAGAAAAAGCTCAGGTCTTTAGAAAAAAGCTGGCACAGGTTCTTTGTTTATCTGATCTTTAAAATAATTCATTTTTATCCCTGTTGAGTTCATCACAGCATGTCAAAAATAAATGTGTATTTTTGCCCTATTGTTTAGAGCTCAGAACTGCAGAGTGAAAGGGAAATATTATAGAGACTAAGAAAGATACACGCAAGAGAATGACCTTTATCTGAACTACCTGTACCCAATCTCATCAAATTAAAGCACTGTATATTTTCCTTAATAATCACTGATTAGGCTAGGGGTATGAGCAAGCATGCCCACCCGCCGTTGCTATGCAGCGGGATGCCTGCTAAGCACCGATGGAGCATTTGGGAATAAGTGAGCAAAAAGCTTTAATTTGATAGGGTTAGAATCCTGCAGGCTCTGGGTTGAAAGGTCACTGAGAGCTTCGCTCACACTGAATATGCAGAAATAAAAAAGTAAATTGCTTACATCTGCTGCAGGTGGCAGGGGAAGCAATTTGATTGGTCTGCCAGAAGACTCTCCATCTCATTTGGGTTATAGACATGGTTTCAGAGCATCAAAAGCTCGTAATTGGAGTAATTCTGAATTAATAGATGGAAAATAATTTCATAGCAGCTGGCCGTGGGTTGCTGCAGGTTTTGGAATGCTTACAGATTATGGAGGAGTGTTGTAAATATCTTTCGGTGTCACTAAACCCTCCTACATGACCTTTTGCAATTCTTTGAACATAATAAATGTGTTATTTTCTAGCTGATCTACAGAGAAATTAGACAAACTCAAAAGATACACAGATGCTAAACTAAACAACATTCTCACAAAGATTCAGCTGTCTCAATTTCCTCATACTAATCTTCATCTGTGACGTTCTAGCGAAATTGACATCAATAGTGATCTTGGGTACACAGAGACAAATTAACTATAAAAGCATAGCATTTCACAGCAGAACAAGGCCTCTAGGTACCTGTATCCTGCCATTAGTTTTTGACTGCTTTGCCATAAATGTAAAGGAAAGATAATATTGACATCATATGAAGAAACACATGTCTTCATTCTCAAGGTCTTTATTCAAAGCTACATATTTCGAAACAGCTTGGGTATTGATATAAATCTTGCAATAACAGTATCATAATTATCTCTCAAACTTTATAAAAGGAAAAACTATGAAGAATGAAACACTAATACTGTTAACCCCCAGCTTAATCAAACAGACATATTGTACAACCAGATGAAACACTCATTAAGTCAGATTATATACAATCTCTGACAAGTAAAAGCATGGACTTTCTATACACGATTCCTGAGCAAAACTGATAGTGAGAGGTTACATTACGTACTAGATTTCTAGTTGTGGCAAAGCAGCTTTCTAGCTTAAACTAGAAATGATGCAGTTGCAGTACTTATTTTATTTAGAATATTATTTAGGAATTTTTACAGTCTTCATTAATGAGAAAGGCAAAGAATTATGAAAACTTATCTCTAGGATATTTTAGGTAATCGGAAGCATGAATCTCTGCTAGTAGCAATGCAATGCTTAGAACAGTAGGCTTTATGAGGAAGCCTGACAGCATAGATATGTGCTTTCCACAGAAGAAATCTTTTCAGCAGTAGAAACAGTAAAATAAAATATGAGTGCAATGTGATGCAATAACTGAAAGCAGTATGTATATTGTTATGTATGAGATCCTTAAATCACATTAATAGACTGTTTCATCATAAAGCTGTATCTTGGAGTGTCTGACTGAATTTATAAAATAGCAGCTAAGATGTCAAACCAATCAAATTGTATTAACTGTTTACTTCTCCATGGTGTTTTTGAATAGCTAGTTGTGGACCAACCATGCATGGAGCATTTCACTTTAGCTGAATGGGCTTAGCAGTGCTACTCTAAACTTTTATGGCCATCCCTGAGCTGCAATGACCTCAGAGCTGACTCCAATTAAAGTAGATGCAGAGGGGATCTCACACTACAGAAAGCTTGGGTCAAGAAAAAGCCTCAATAAAAAAAGAGTTTAGTCTCCATTCTTTTTCAAAGATCACTGAGATACATTCTAAGAAATGTTTATATGCAAAATTGATCTTTGTGTAGAAGCTATATTATTCCATGTTGTCTTACATATACCAGTGTGTGTGTGTGTGTGTGTGTGTGTGTGTGTGTGTGTGTGTGTGTGTGTGAGTGTGTTTGTGTGTTTGTGTAATAAATTAATCAGAATCAAATAAGTTTAAAGTTGTACTGTATTTAGAAAGTATTATGCTTTAAAAAGCAAATACTGAATTGCACATTTTTTTAAGTAATAGAAACAGAAAGAGCTAATAGCTAAACTTTTATTCTAAAAAAATAAACATATAACGGAAAGCTAGCATAAATATTACCTTTTAATGGAGCTGTATTCAAAATTAAAACCTGTTAGAACATTTTCCGAAAACGTTTTAATAGACTATCTCAATATCGATATACACACATATCTTCCTTGTTTATCATGCCTATTTTCTTCTAGTAAAGACAAACAAGCTATGTCAAATGTGGAGTCATTGTCTGAATCCACGTAGGCTTGCTATATACTATTAGCACAGTGACAAGAGTAAACTACATATAAGTTTATTGGTTCATAGGTATTTAGTCTGCTTTTTATAAGGATCTTCAGCATCCTAGCAATGCATTCTAGCTAAAGCAAGAAAAAAAGGAGCTAAATTAGGTTTTGGAGAATTGTGATATATATGCATATATCTAAATTTATTAATGTATATGTCCCCATATATATGTATGTATGTATTTCTGGCATTAAATAGTTATAAAATATTGCACAGTATAGTAAGGAACACATTTTCTGATGAGTAGTGGGAGTGTTGTGTTTATATATTATTCATATATTTCGCTATTTAAAAGAAAACAATGTATATGTAGAAAAACATAATTTTATTTATTTATTTATTTATTTATTTATTTTATTTTACATTTGTTGACCGGGATAGTCCGACTGGATGCATATCCATTTTCACCGGAGGCTCGGGGAGAAAAGCTCAAACATACAGACAAAAATATGCATACATATTAAGGGTTTTGCAACATAATAGGGGAAAAAAAGCTCCAGTTGAGCAGACAAAAACAAACATCCCAAGCAACAGTTAAATAACAAGCAGATTTTACAAGAAGTAAGGTGTGTCCCTCGAGAGGGTATGTCATAGAATGTAAAAGTTAATTAACAGGTGGATTACAGCAACACTATATTACAAAGAAATGTACAGAACAAGATTGCCATTACAAGCATTTGTGAGCAAGAAGCTAGTACTGTTGAGTTAGGGAGTTGTTATGGGGATTAATCAGGGTTGGAACATGGACAGAGCCAATGCATTTTATAATAATGGAAACTCTTTCTTCTTATTTTGCCTATTTCTAATCAAGGATATTTAGAAAAACAGCATACATGTTATGTTTCGGGGGGGGGGGCTGTATGTTTTGTTGTTGTTGTTCTTCAACAAAAAAAGCTACACATGTTCATGCATAAAAATGGGGTCTGTATTATATAATTGAAGTTTTATAACTTTGAATACCATATGGTCGACACCATATGGTAAAAGTTATAAAACTTCTAATATATATAAAAAAATAAATAAAATGACGAAACAGAAGATTTCCCTTTACTGCACTGTAGAGCGATCTCGGAGTTGGTATATTTAAAGAGTGGGGGGTGTGGGGGGTGTGGGGGGTGCAGGGAGGCTTGCGCCCCTACTTTAAAGTGTCAGGTAACATTTTTTTATATATATATATTCGCAGTTTTATAACTTTGACCATATAGTGTCGATCATATGGTATTCAAAGTCATAAAACTTCAGTTATATAATATAGACCCATAAAAATATACTAATTGTTGTAGAGCTTCAAATGCTGGAAAACATTTATCCATATGGTATTTTATTTTAATGTTACTCACCTTTGTCAAACCTTAAAAATGTCCCTGGGACTCATTAAATCTCTACTGCATCATGATAAGTAATGTGTTAAAACAAGCAAGTTAACACAATGCTGTATTTTGCAATTTATAGACATGTTAACTGAAATGATGAAAAACCTCATTATCAGATAATTTACATATCTGTGAATTGTAGTTTACCACTGCAAAGTGAGATCAGAACTTCCTATGATAGTTAATTGTGGTGGTTGTAGGGAAATGTATCCCTCCAACCCTCAGTCACTCTCCCACAAACAGAAGTATACATTCAAACACAATTACACATAGACACATATGCATACACTACAACCCCATACCTGTCCCTGAGTTGTCTGTAAGTCCCCAGTATCACTTTTCTCACCCTAAGCCAGTACAGAAAGTTGCAGTCCCACACTGTATGTCATCTCCGTGGTGTCTAGCGACATAGGATCATAGGAGATTTCTAGGCTATCGAATTGGATGTCATTTTAAGCCTAGCCATTTCATCCCAATGTAATACTATAGAAATGCTAGTTGATACCTAAGAATGAATTTACTGATGACTGCCCATGTCCAGGAAGGTTGTGGGTGCTATCCCTGGTAAGAATTTATGGTGCTCCATCTACTCGTCCAGGTTCCTCTTGAACAGTGTCATAAAGATGCTCTGTTTCACATGAACTGGTAGCCTGTTCCAAAGATGCAGCAGTTGCTGGAAGATAAATCTGTCCCTCCAGCATGTCCTATTTAAGTTGCAGGCCATAATTAGGTCCCTGGAATGGGTAGCCCTAGTCCCATTTGATTTATGGATATGCAACAAGTTCATTAGGTTTGAGTCTTGGATTGCTCTGTAGACCAGGCATAAGTCTCCTCAAGAAGACTATACGATATGGAATATAGTGACAGGGCCTTTAGTCAGTCTGTGTAAGGCACATGCTGGAGCCCCTTGATCTTCTTTGTTAGAAGCCTCTGGGGTCTCTCCAATCGCTGCAGGTGCTTTGTATGGTACATGCTGAATGGGGCGTTATACTCAATTATGGGCCGAATAAGTACTGAGTATAGAGGGGTTATAGCTTCTTTTGGTCTTGAGGTGATGCCTTTACTAATCAAGTGTGCTACAAAGAAATCCTCCCTTACTATAGTAGACACATGGTACTTGAAGTTGAGGTCATAGTCAACTTGTGATCCTGGGTCCCTTACCACTTTGTGGGTACAAAGGGTATTGTTGTTGATTTGATAATGTGAAATGGCACTGTTTGTACCAAAGGGAATGATGATGCATTTCTTTGCATTCAGTTTGAGACCATGACTAATACACCAGTTGTTGGTCTAGGTGAGATCCTCCTGGAGTATACTGACATCATTTGGGAATTCAATAATTGCACCTAGTTTGCAGTCATCTGCAAACTTGGTCAGCCACAACCCCTTAATATTGACCTGAACTTCTCAGAAGCATATACCAAGAAGTAGGGTGCCCAGCATTGACCCCTGTGGTACTCCACTGGTAACAGTTCTGCTGGTTGATGTGGAGTCACCCACTTTGATAGTGTGTGCCTGGTTTGTGAACGAGTTGGCAATCCATCTTACAATGAGTCTACATTCGGTTTGCTAAGTTTATCAGTAATGCCTGAATGTGGGATTGTGTCAAAAGCCTTTGCCTAGTTGAGGTATGCTGTATGCACAGATTTGCCCTTGTCAATGGCTCTGGTCACATTTTCAAAGAAATTCACCAGATTTAACATGCAGGATCTGCACTTGATGAAGCCAAATTGGGTAGGATCAAGGTTTTGGAGGTCACCTATGTCTTTATTTATGAGGTCCATAATGATACATTCCATGGCCTTACAGATGAGGCTGATCAGGCTTAAGGGTCTATAATTCCCCAGATCTGTTGCTAGGCTAAATTTGTGGGCAGGAATAACTGTTGCTTTTCTCCAGTCCACAAGAACAAAGCCTGTGGTTATGCTATGGTTGAAAAGAGTACTTAACCCATGATGCTATTTCAAGTTTTAGCCTGTTTAGAAGACAGCCTGGGATGTCATTTGGTCCCACAAAAGCTGTGTTTTTTTACCTTGGATAAGGATTTGAGGACCTGCTCTTCAGAGTTGTGTGTGTGTGTGTGTGTGGGGGGGGGTTGGGGGAAGGTTTGTGATAAGTTTGGAGGGGATAAGGGGGTGACATTTTTGCCAAACCTATCCGCAGCATGTTTGATATCTCTGTGGGGTCAGTGTGTGATACTGTTAGTCATCGGTTCTACACATGCTTGGGAGCTACCTTTTAGGCTACATAAATAGCTGTAAAAGGCCTTATGGTTATCCTATAAGGGGGTGACATTTTTGCCAAACCTATCCGCAGCATGTTTGGTATCTCTGTGGGGTCAGTGTGTGATACTGTTAGTCATTGGTTCTACACATGCTTGGGAGCTACCTTTTAGGCTACATAAATAGCTGTAAAAGGCCTTATGGTTATCCTTGGCTGTACATGCTAAGTTTCTGTCAAAGGAGCCCTTAGAGGATTTGACGATTTGTCTTATTTGCCTGTTGAGGCTGAGGTTCATAGGATCATAGGCAGGTACTAGGCTATACAAGCCTAGCCAAAAAGGTACTCTGGCTTTCTCCACCAAAGAAAATAATTTTCCTGTGCCCCTGTTGAGCAGAGCCACAGAGGTGAATTTCTAATTTCCCATCAAATCATCAAGATTTTTCTTGAAGAGTGCTAATGAGGAGCTTTGTTTGATATAGATAGGTAGTTTGTTCCAGAGTATGGGAAGTCTCTGGGACAGGAATCTGTCCCTCCAGCATGTTCTGTTTATTGCAGTGACAAGGTTTAGGTTCCTAGAGCATGCAGCTCAGAGGGATTGGGATTTCTTTAAGTGGAGCATGTCCAATAGCTCTGGGTTTGACATAGCTTTGTATATTAGGCAGAGATTGCCTCTGAGTAGGCGATATGCGACTGAGTAAAGCTGGAGTATTTTGAGACGGTCTGCGTAGGGCATCTGTTTGAGGCCAGTAATCCTCTTTGTGAGGTATTTCTGTGGCCTTTCCAGTTGCTGTACATGTCTTGTGAGGTACATACCAAAAGGGGCATTGTACTCTATAATGGGTCTAATGAGTGACAAGTAGAGGGGAACAATGACCTCTTTTTTCCTGGATGAGAAACCTTTTGTGATGAGGTGTGCCATGTAGAAGTATTTCCTGACTACTGTGGCATTGTGATTATCAAAGGAGAGACTACTGTACACCTGTGTCCCAAGGTCTCATCACACTTTTGGTGTTAAGTAGACTACCACCTATGTTGTAGCTCATGGGTACAGAGTTTTTACCAAAGGGGATGACAATGCACTTTTTGGCATTGAGCTTGAGGCCATGGCTTTGACACTAGGCATCTGTCTCAGTGAGGCCCTTTTGTTAGGAGTATCAATTATGGCTCCTAGTTTGCAGTCATCTGAGAACTTCGTTAGCCAAAGACCTTCTGTGTTAGCCTGTACTTCAGCAAAGTAGATACCAAACAGGAGAGGACCCAGGACTGATCCTGTGGTACTCCACTTGTCACTGGTCTGAAGTCGGATTTGGAGTCTGCTACTTTCACAGTGCGACTTCTGTCAGTGAGCCAGTTGGCAACCCATCTTGTGACATAGGGATTTATACCTAGTTTAGTGAGTTTATCTATACTTCCAGAGTGGGGGATGGTGTCAAAAGCCCTGGTGAGATCTAGATAGGCTGCGTGAACCACCTTACCCTTATCTACGGCTTTGGTGACTGCTTCAAAGAAGTCAACCAGGTTTAGGAGACATGATCTTCCTTTTACAAACCCGAACTGGGTGGGGTCCAGAGTTTGGAGATTACCAATGTCTTTGTTTATAAGTTCCATGATGATATGTTCCATGGCCTTGCAGATCAGGCTCATTAGGCTAATGGGTTGGTAGTTCCCAAGGTCCATGGTGGCTCCCCCTTTGTGGAATGGGATAACCATCGCTGCGCGCCATTCAGTGGGCACAAAGCCTGAGGTGAGGCTATGATTGAACATGGTGCTTAGGTGGAGTGCCAGTTCATTCTGTAGTTCATGTAGAACACAGCCTGGGATGTTGTCAGGTCCCATGGATGCTGTGTTCTTGGCTTTGGAGAGTGTGTTTTTTTACCTGTGTAGCTGTTATTACAGGAACTTTGCATTCTTACAGTATAGAGATGGGCCCTTTAGGGGGTGAGGGGGGGTAAAAGAGGGTGCTTTTCCATTGTTGGGGCATTGTCTTTGTTTTCTTGGACAGAAACTTTTTTTGTTTATTGTAAAGTTTGTTGATGGTGGATGTCCACCATAGTAGATTGTTCTACTTGGGGCTCTGCCTTTGATTCTTTCTAGTCCAGCTGAGTTTTTACACTTATGCAAGTGATTGTACAGGGCTTTAACATAAGCTTTGGTGTAGTTACTGCTTCCAGCTTGGGGTGGGGCTTGGAATGCATTTATACCTTCACCTAGGAGGATAAAGTTTGCCATGGTGAAGTTTTGTAGTCTGATTTCACCCTTTGTGAGTTCTGCTGTTAGTGCTATCTTGAAGGTGACTGATTTGTAGTCAGTTTTAACTAATGAGGGAATGACAGTTTTGGCAGTGCATCTGCTTGACATGTTGGTGAGGTCCAGATCTTTGTTCCTCTTGTCAGGGTATGAACAATTTGTTCCAGGGCATTTGAATTAACAAAGTTAAGGAACTTTTCCACTAGTGAGTTAGGGTTAGCATGGTTTCCCCAGTTGATGGTGGGATAATTGAAATCCCCCATAACCAGTGTGGTTGGTAAAATTTGGATTGTCACCAGTTTGGTCAAGTAGGATTCATGGGTGTTGTGACCCATGGAGGGGGATCTATGACTGGCTATGACTTGAATGGAAGTATTACCACTGTAACCTGGACTCGGAGTAACTCCATGGAGTTATCCAGTCTAACTAGACAGGAGGTGAATTTATCTCTAATATAGATTGAAACACTGCCTCCTTTGGTTTTCATATGTTTATTTTGCAGTCTAAAGGTGTGGAAGGCATTGTAGCCTTGCAAGGCCGAGGTACTCTCTGAGGTCTTGAACCAGGTTTCTGTGACTGCACAGACATCTACATCTTCTAGTGATAGAAGTGCTTCCGGGTTGTACAGTTTTTGGTTTAAGCTACTGGCATTTAGCAGCATGACCTTTATTTTGTTCGGATTGGCTAATTTCATACTGGTAATATTGTTTTTGAAACCTTGCCTAAAAAAGGCACTATAGGGAAGGCAAGAGCTTTTGCCCACAGCCAAAAGCCTAGAGGTACCAGATGCAAACATTCTCTAGTAAAGCAGTGAGGTTTGTCGAACATGGGTTCCCAGGCTGACACGAGCTGGTTCCCCTTTGAATGACATCAAAAATTAAGCCAATAAACTAAGCCAATTATTGAAATCAATCAATTTTTGTTTATAATGTAGTATCATTCTAAGTGAGGGTAGTATGCTGATCAAGTCTAAGGATATACCTGCCTGGGACACATACTCAAGAGAGGTCAACTATGTCTCTCTTCATATAGTCCAGTGAGGTATGTGTCAGGTCGTTGACACCATGTCTTGGATCGTTCACACCACATTCCAATCCTTGTATTGTAAGAAGTGCCATTGGAGCAAAAATAGTAGTATTCCTAGTGACTAGTTTTCCTCCATCCCTGAAGTACAGTTATCCCTGGTGACTAGTGGTAGTCTAGGGAAGTGTAGAGGTATGACAGCCACCCCTACCTGCATTCATACACACAGCCTCCTATCCACCCGGTCAGTCTTATACACTCAACTATTTACACACATGCACACATACACACACACACACACACACACACACACACACACACACACACACACACACACACACACACACACACATGCACACATGCACATGATCATATGCAGCCTCTTGCATGCACTAACTCACACATCTCCCAACCCTACCTTACCACTAAAGTCCCCAGTAGTCATCTCTTCTGCAGTGACTGAACATGCTCCTAGCTTGCAGTCATCTGTAAACTTAATCAGCCAGAGCCCTTTGGTATTGGCTTTTACACCACAGACGTAGATGCCAAACACAAGAGGTCCCAGCACAGAACCCTGGGGGACTGCACTCGTGACTGGTCTTTTAGTGGAGGTAACTTCCTGTGTTCTGTTCTCTTGCCTCCTTCTATGAGCAAGTTGGTGACATAGGGGTTTATTCTGAGTTTATTTATATTTTCTACTATGCCGAGTGGGGTATAGTGTCAAGGGTTTTGGCCAGGTATATGTTGTGTACCCATTTTACCATTATCCATTGCTTTGATGATCTTTTCAAAAAACTCCATCAGGTTCAGTAAGCATGACCTGCCCTTGACACATTCAAAATGAGACAGGCTCAGTGTTTGGTGGTTCCGTATGTCCTTATTAATTATTTCCATGATAAGGCTTTCCATGGCTTTGCATATCAGGCTGATCAAACTTATACGTCTGTAACTGCCTAGGTATGTGGAAGGTCCACCCTTATGCAGGGAAACAACTGTATCTGTTACAAAACTTGCATGGAAGCTGAGGTTGAAAAGTATTGATAGGGTAATGGCCAAACTATGCTTCATACTGTTTAAGGTGAATCCAGGGATTTAGTTAGGACCCATCAATGTAATATTTTTAACTTTTGATACCACTTCTAGAACTTGGTATTATATAAGAGCTGGAGTTGACCCGGTTTTAATTATATGTTGTAGGTGCAGATGGAGGGGAGAGAGAGGGGTAAAGTTAAAGATGAACTTATTGGCTAGGACATTGGCTATTCAGCCTTATTCTAGATAGCATTGTTCACAATCAGCTCAGTGCATTGCTGTGTTTTGCTTTTGAAATTATGAACATAACTGACAAGACTTTATGATTGTCTTTTGCTTGGGAAGATTTATGAGAAAGCTTTTAAAATTTGCAGTTATATGGATTTTACACTGCACTTTTGGTAGAACTAATATTTAAATTTGTCTGCATATTCTTACATTTTCAGGGTCATAATAATATACATGCAGGCATACAAAAATGCACTTTATCTATAATTGTTTAGTTGTAGCAAATAAATGTGTATGATTTAATCCACTAATTTTCAGATACTGACAAAGCTAGTGAAACTGGTTTATCTTGTTTTTATAAATATTATTTCAAAGGAAATAAAAGTTCTCTGTTATCAAACCAGAGTGCTGCTTTATTGCATCTATCTATCTATCTATCTATCTATCTATCTATCTATCTATCTATCTATCTATCTATCTATCTATCTATCTCTCTATCTCTCTATCTGTCTGTGTGTGTGTGTGTGTGTGTGTGTGTGTGTGTGTGCGTGTGTGTGTGTGTGTGTGTGTGTGTGTGTGTGTGTGTGTGTGTGTGTGTGTGTGTGTGTGTGTGTGCGTATGTGTGTGTGTGCGTGTGTGTGCATATGTGTGTGTGTGTGTGTGTGTGTGTGTGTGTGTGTGTGTGTGTGTGTGTGTGTGTGTGTGTGTGTATGTATATATATGGATTCCATTCAGAAAGCCAAAATCCCACTTACCTGAAATCCAAAAGACCGAGACAAAAAACCCGACATCTCAGAAGACCGACCACCCGGAACACAGACAAAACACTAATTGTGAGTAACCCATCGCCCAACCCACAAACATACTAAAACCAAAGCACAGAAAACTGACTCATGTGGGGGGGCTTTGCTCCACACCCCCCAACTAAATATACCAACTCTGAGATCACGCAACCGCAGAGGTAAGGTTGCAAAGGTCAGAATACTGGCCAAGTGGTTACTTACCATTAATGATTTGTTAGTGCTCTGGATGGTCAGTGTTCTGGGATGTTGGGATTTTCATCTCGGTCTTTTGGGTTTCGGGCAAGTGGGATTTCATTATTCTGTTGGGGACCCATATACACATATATATATATATATATATATATATATATATATATATATATATATATATATATATATATATATATATATATGTATATATATATATATATATATATATATATATATATATATATATATATATATATATATATATATATATATATACAAAATGTATTTTCTAATTATTTATATTTCTATTTATATATATAATAGCCTGTAAATGCTTAACCACCCATACCCAAGCCTACCCATACCCCTTAAAATAACCCTAGAGTATCAAAACTGGTCAGATATATTTATAAAGCAAAGCATGACTAGATTTACAAAGTCTTCTAGGGTCGTTAGCCTAAAAATCCTCTAGGAAAAAAAATATCCCCGGGATTCATGAAGCTCGGCGCAAGGCCGGCGTAAGGCCTGCGCCGGCGGTGCAGTGAATAGCCGGCGCAGTAGCGCCATATACATATTAATGAGAGTGCACCGGAATCACAGACAAGTGCGTAGTGTACGTGAGCGAGCCCAGGTAGGATGCGTCTGGAGGCGTTTCTAAGCCGGCATGAGGTGAGCAACCTAATGTGCTGACAGCCACGGTCCGCCCACAATAGTAATGGCAGCAGCCAGGTCCTGTGCAGAATGAAACGCACGTACAGTATGCAACATAGTACCCGTCCCAAATTAACGGAGAAGCAAATACAAGCCACGAAGGCATAAGTGTACCCGTCCAAGGAGCAAAGGATACGATAAGACCGCTCATCCCGCAATGCACCGCCAGTGTTTACACTCAGAGAAGGTGTACAGCCAAGATGTCAGCGGCCCGCACCGACATAGGAGCAGCGATTAAGGTCACCACCTGTCCCACTTTGGTTGGGGCAGTCTCTCCATGGCCAGTTGTGTCCCGAAAAACGATTAGAAATGGCTGATGTGCTACGATTGTAGGACACAATGATATCCCGTATTTAATGTAATGGTAGCATGAATTGGTTATTTCTGTAACAGAAATACCTAAATGACACAAGAAACAGAATAAGCAAGCAAATTGCCACAACAATAAGCTTATATTTAGGCAAACAAGTGAAGTTCTATGCTATATAGTGACCGTTTGTATGTGTCGGCCTGTAAAGTCAGATGTGAGTCCCGGAAATATCCCAGATCGGAAACTGGAAAAGGTGGAAACCCCAGTAGCGACATGGGCATGGTCACCAGGGTTACCTGCTGTCCCAATGTGCCATGGACAGTCCCTGATTGGACAGTTGTGTCCCTGCAACAATCGTGAAAATGGAAAATGACCTCCGATCCCCTGTCAAGAAAATTCCCGCAATATACATGTAATAGTAGCATAAAACATATACATTACTATATGAAACACAGACATGGCATAAGAACATAAATAAGGAACCCAAATGCTTACAGAATAAGCTTATAGTATGGCAAACAAGTGAAGTTCTGTCAACTGCACTAGCCGTGGGTATGTGTAGTCCTGCAAATTCAAGTTTCCACATAACATGCCCCACTATGGGCATTGGAAAAGGTGCCAACCATAATGGTCACAAGCAGTAGTGACAGTACATAGCCGGGTAGCTGTGTTGACATAACAACAGTAAGGAAGCAAGATACCTCAAACACAGGCAAACATGTGCATAGCAACATATCCCACACCCAGCAACGCTCTGTTGCATACACTGGATGGCGATGATGAAGTGTAATATCCAGAAGCAGAACCCATGCATTCGGATGTACTACACAATAGCCTCATTGTACATGTCAGTCCCACCCATGTATACCTCTGCACCCAAACCTGCTAGCATCCGTGTGCAGCTATACAACCACACACAATGTGCATACCTGAACTGTGGTAAGATGTTTGTGTTAGGCAATGCCACGCTGGCAAATACGCACCCACATGTCACCAACCCACCGCAGGTACAGATATGTAAATGGCCGCATGTGAGTGTGTCAGCAGAATGTGTACATCCCGCATGTAGTATGTACCCGCCCAAACCATCTAGGTTTGCATACGACACGGTGCACATACCACTACACATGTGGACAAGTCGGTCGTTGGACCACCGTGATCGATGATTATCTATGCAGTGAAGTCGATCACATATAGCGGAACAGGTGCTTACCAAACAGGACGCCCTAACAGGGTGCTACAGGCAAAGAAGGGGAAGCTGGGACATCACATGTGGAGAGTAGCGTAGCTGGACGGACAAATACACACGGTCAAGGTAAAGGACGGAACAACATGCATATGGCCGGATGGATGTTGTTCAGAAATATATAGAAACACATATGAAGTTCCAGTTTAGACTCAAATACTATATAATGCATTGAATTGTACCGCATAATATGGCAGTAGAACTAAGCCTGCATGTAATTGGTGAAGCTAAGCTGTAGTGTGATGGAATTCTGAACCTGGCAGTAAGCAGTACAGCAGGCTCATGTCTGTCATCATTAATTATTTGCTGGGTTACAGAACAATAAATGTATGTACATGCATAACAGCACTCCTTCCCCAGAGGAGGATGGCCTTGTGAGCTCTATCGAAGATAACAGTACAACTCCTTACCAGAGAGACAAAGCAACGATTAAGAAATTAACTGTCCACTGTATCGTAACAGTCTAGGGTCCTTGAAACAGCTACAATCACAAAAGGACACTGTAATGTACAAGGTGCCTTGCAAGGCTGTGTTATTCCCATGGGAAAACATTTTAAAAGCACGACCCCAGCACCCACGTATGTATAGACTATTGCGGACCATAGTGATGGAAATGCCCTGTGACCGACCACGCCAGTAAGGTGGGCAAAAGCTGATTGTAAACACTATATAAAGAAACTGCTTACTGTATAGAGTCAGACAAAACTCACATACTTGGACTGTATATTATTTAGCCTGCCTGTGTACACTACTAAAACTTTCCGAACCCGAGCCTCCTGTGTTATCGGCTGTCACTTAGAAAAGCCTACTGATAACTACAGTCTGGTTTTAACAACTTATTTCACATTGTGATCCTTGTAATCCGAATTCCCTTGGTAAGCTACAGGTCAGAGTGCATGGCTGGTTAGACATGTACGCTGGAGAATATGCATAAATGGTTCTTCTTGAATGAAAAGACCTCCGACTGAATTGTTGTGTGTAAAGAGGCTGTTTACTGTCTGATCTGTGGCTGAAAAGCGGGAACTGGATCCCAAGAAGAAAACGTGCAGCCTTAAACAGGAGGCCCAGGTAAGGAGTGTTTGCCTTTTGTCTCTATTGTAGATCAGGGACCAGACTACATTGTGTTTCTGTTAACAGTAGTGATATCGGTCAAGACCTACCCACATACTGTTAAATCTGAACATAGGTCAGGGGAACACACAGCAGAGTAAATAGTGATTGTAGACACTACAGTGGATACAGGGAAGGAGACACCACGTGGTATGACAGAAGGGTACGAGCAGTCGTGTAGAGGATATGGGAGATTATTGAAGAAACAGATCATGTGATCCGCGCTTGACGGGTGACGTGAAGAATATGCAATCGCAGAGAGCACATAATGTGAGTTACGCAGCAAAATGGGGTAATAAATATGACATTGATGGTATATTACGCAAAATATCGTTACTGAAACATTGTAATCCCTGAAAATTTGATGCACATGTTCCAGGGTAAACACCTGTTCCACCCTGAGAGGGATAGTCCCTCTTGGCCAGCCGTGTCCTGTAAACAAACCGAACAATGGCAAATGTCCTGATATCTCAGGACAAACATTTCCCAGATATATATCAAAATGGTAGCATAAAACAGTAAATTTGTATGTGGAACAGCAAAATATAATAATAAACAGAATAAGCAACTGAAATGCTACAACAATTGGTCGCCTCCTGGCAAAACGTGAATTCCTGTCCTATGTACTGGCCGTGGGTATGCACTTTCCCTGCATATTACACGCTCCAAACACTAATGTCCCACATTGTGCATTTGAAAAGGTGGCAGCCCTAAGATGTGCAGGCGACAAAACAGCGACAATTGGGTATCCGCCATGCACATCGGTGGACTGAGGTAGTGTAATCAAGGGAACAGAACACTACAAATGGCTAAGCATCATACGCACACAGAGAAGATCATAATACAGTAGTACCGATAGCCCCCCACAACCCCTACCACCTCCGATACCACATCCAGGATATTAAGCGGAGGGCAGGCTAGTCCCCACATCGCTATCCTGTGGCAACAGAGGTAGCACAACGAACAAATGTAACAGAAGCTATTGAAACCACATCCCAAACACGTAACATACCTAGGGACACCCGAGTAAGAACACAGTACTAAAACAGAGTGAGGATATCTGTCAATTAATTGAAGTACCGAACCCTCATGCAGGACAGGAAGGCCAGGACCCAACCCCCAAAGCGTATAGACCGTGGACACCAGAAGATATCTGTAAAGTCATAGAGGGAATTCCATCCACAAAGTAATCGCTATTCACCATGCAATACCCCTGTATCTCCTGATCGGAAACCAAAAGGGGAATGGCGGATGGTACAGTATGTACAAGCTGTAAATCATGTAAGAATACTTAGGGTAGCATTGGTGCCAGACCCACACACTATATTCAATGCTATGAACATGCCACAGAAGTATCTTACCGTGGTACATATAAGCTATGCTTACTTTGCAATACCTATACATCCACATAGTCCGTATTGCTTTGCATGTACAGTCAGGGTGACAGATACAGCCATACCCGCTATCGCGGGATACTGTGAAAGTACAACGATATTCTCACAGGGGATGGCTAGCTACATTCCGGTGTTAACTCCACCCGGGCCAGTCAAGTTCTACTTTATTTGATGATATTCTGCTTATGCCCCTACCCAGCAGCAATGTATGGAAGATACAATAGCATTATTGAGATAATCAGCAGAACAGGGACATAAAGTAAGCAAGCATAAATTGCAACTACAGAGAATACAGGTCAATTACCTGGCATATCTGGTATCCAAGTAGGGTAGAACATCACATGACGATAGGAAGGTAGCAATATAATAAGCACCCAAGCCAACTAACAAGAAGGGAATGATGTCCTGTCTGGGCCGACTAACACTTGTCAAATCTGGATACCAAACAATGCTGTGGAATCCGCTGTATTGTTTGCCTTAACCTTTAATACACCTATGGCAGCACAACACATAGTACACTGGATTACAGTAGCAGAAACAGCGCTCTGCAGACTAGAACGATTGATAGCCTCAACAGCTGTAGTAGGTCTCGTGAATAATCATAACACATGTTGTCAGACCGTAGATTGTAAGCGGAGATATATGACGACAGCCGTGATGCAACAGCAGGGAAGTAAGCAACGCCACATAGCAGACTACTCATTGCAGTTGGACACTGTCGCATGGTCAGTGCCACATCGTGTACAGGCAGTTGTTGTAGCACCCATGGCAGTACAGGCCCCGCCGTAATGTTACTAGACCACCCTCTCACTGTGAGAATGTCTCATGCAGTTGCGATCAGTCTGCTGCAAGAGAAGATAGCATTCCTGACCCGTGCTAGACATTTGTCATGTTTGACCATACCACTGAGTCAACCTCATATGGTGATTGAACGGTGTACAACATGAAACCTATCAACGCCACGTCCGACACCTGTGTATGGCACACCACACAGTTGCCTATACGAAATGGATTAAATAACTACACACAGACATGATATCACTGATATACCCTTAGATGATGCAGAGGTGACAGTTAATGTGTACGGATCATGTAGACAGAGTCCTACAGGAACGAATCAAGTAGTTTATGCAGTAGTTATTGATAATGACATTGTAGACGGCCAAACCCTGCAGCATAACGTGTCTGCTCAAGCAGCAGAATAGATAGCTTTAACACGTGCTTGTACTGTAGCGAAAACTGATGTGTGGACATATGTCCCGATAGTCAGTCTGTTGTCTGTGCAGTGCATGTTTATGAGCAGCAGTGGAAGAATAAGGGAATGATAACATCCACCGGTAAACCGATTAATCATGCGCATACGAACTTGAATGCATTAGACTACATGCAGTTACCCACTGAAGTAGGTAATTGTAAATGTGCAGGGCATAGAAAGCAACAGGATAACAGTAGGAAAGGTGAGGCATGAGCTCATGCACCTGCAAAACAAGCAGCGCCACAGTTGGAAAGTGTTTGTGTGAATGAGGAATGACAAACCTCAGACAGTTTAGATGTAGAAACTGTACAAACAATGCAAACAGCAACTACGAAAGCAGAAAAGCCGACGTGGTTATGACGAGGAGCAATCCTTGAACACGGACTGCACATATCCACAGTGAGAAAGCCAATATTAACGTCTAATGTATTCAGATATGCGGCTTTGTGGAGCCATGGGTAGAGACATGTCTCAACAGGGGATGGTACATTTGGTTAACAGAATACCCCTAACATACGGAATTACGAACCACATACAAACCTCATGAGCAGCGTGTCACGATTGCAGTAGATATCATGCACAGGGAGTATTTAAACCGAAGGGAGTGAGTTTACCTACACCACCATAACCGCTCCGCACTATTTGTATGGAGTTCATACATCTGCATAAATGTGAAGGGAACAAATACTGTTTAGCGATTACACATATATATAATCAAAATGGGTAGAAGCATTCCCAACCATTAATCCGATGCAGCAGCAGTGGCAAAGGTGCCAGTAAAATAAAGTATCCCTAGATCTGGCATGCTGTAAAGAAGCTACAGTGACAATAGAACACATGTAGTGAACCAGACAATCACGCTACCTGGGGATTACTTCAGATACCATGAATGTCAATTGCATGTACAACCCACACTCAGCACGATTGCTGGCGCAGAGAATGGGATCCCGAGAAATAAGTAGAGGAGGTTGGTGGGTGACATCCAGACGAGTTACATGAGCTGTCTACCTCTAGCATTGCTGAGCATGACAACAGTTCCAAATGTAAAGTGCTGCACCCACTTCAAGTAGTATGTGGAATGGCATATCATGTGCCAGAGTGGAAAGCTGTCATGCCTGCAGAGCCGGAGGTCGATGACTCAGTAGTAGGTGACATGAGAGGATTGTTAACTAGTAACACTGTTCTTCAGTTAAAGTCTGTTACAGATAAGAGCAAACGAAGACGGAAGCATAGCTGACACCAGTATCCTGTGTGTATGTCACTGTTATCCAAAGAACATTATTGCCAAGTGGACATTGCGAATGTCTGTACCGGTACTGTTGGCAACGCCACCGCAGTAAAGTTTGCAGAGAGGTCGGCCTGGGTCCACCTCACATTTCTCAAATCAGTAACGCATATCAAGTCTGATTGACAGCTTGTAGTTGCTGAACCAAAGAGCCCGAATCACCCGCCAAGACTGTATAACAATACAAAGCAACCCCAAAGACATTTATGTTTGCTGTCCTAATGATTATACACCTATTAACCATGTTTGTGTTTACGGTACAATTTCTGGGACCTTACCTGCATATAACTACACGGATACAAATACTGATACGTGATGAACTGGCCACAGAGTGTCTTCCACACTTCAACAGATACCTAGGCATGACGCGGTGCATATAGAGACTAGGAACACATTAAATTGCTGTGTTTGTACTGCCATACCTACATCATATGGAGGACTTCCGATGCATGTTGTCCCCTTGGGGATAGATTGAGACTTGTGAATATCTACACTTTGATACAGGTTCTGTGAGATCACAGGACAACGTGGCAATGTACTTACCTGTTACACAAAAAGGAATTGTATGTTATCATAAACATGATACAGTTTCAGTTGGTGGGAGTATTTGTAACATAACTGTGTCTTACGAATGTCATATAACAGCCAAAGATCACAGTACTACTTGTAGCACCATTCCTAATTTGTATTGAAACATCATGAGAACAATGTTGAAGGATGTGCAGAAACATCCTGAATTGTATAAACAGTCCTCTGTTAGAGACAGGAATATGTTACATGCAGAGGTAACCCGCATCAGTATTAAAGTAGAATATTGTTATGTTGTTTGTGGGAAATAAGCATATCAATGGTTACCTGGGAATTGGTCCGCAGTTGTTATTTGGGTTATCTGGCTCCAGTCACATGACATACTGTACAATTGCCTGTGGGTGCTAAACTAACTATAACACATATAGCTCAAGAACTGGGAACACAGTCGAGAAACCTACTAATCCAGTGGGTGAAATGGAAGCTGTTCTGACATGTCAGTCTTCTGCAAGAGATAAAGGAATATCGATTCATATGGACTTGAGTGACAGCGCCACACCCCGGGCGGCAACACTCCCACCTTCTTGAGTAGTGAAATCAATCAGGAACAGAGGAAGTTATCAAAACCTGTCGGAGGAAGGATGAATGTGACTTCCCGCTCCTGAACATGTGACTGATGAACTGGATGCAATGAGAACTGTTGTGTCACAAAATGTAATAGCGCACGACTGCACCGTGGCGCTGAGAATTGGTACGTGCGCGCTTACTGAAGAAGATCGCTGTGTCCAACTACCACATGAAGAGACCAAAAGCAACGCCCACCTACAGGTAATATAGCAGGTGTCATCCATGGCGGAACCAGGCCCAAACCCACTGACGAACCATTTCCACAAACCATTGGGTGGATGGGGTCAGTCATACTGAATATCATGATTGCCATTTGTGTTGTTCTGCTCATATTGGGAGCATGTGTCTAGTGCGGGATACTGTGCATGTAAGTATTAGTCAGGGACTCTGGGACATACCTGTACCCGAGACTATGTATCAAGACCTGTAGTGGTATTTGTCAATAGAAAATGCAATCCTACTTGCAATGTACATCAAATTACTTGCCTAGTTAAACGCTCCACAGAGGAAGAGGCTAGGAATGAAATAATGTTGTATATGTTTCTGGATAGAGTAGAAGCAATCAAAGGAGGGAGAATGTTAGCAAAATACATATTTAAACATAGATATGACGTGCAACTTTAGAAGCAAATAGTGTATAATGCATATTATTCTACCTGACAATATAGCAGTACAGCTTCTCATGCATGTAATTGCTTGTAGTGTAGCTGCAGTGTGATTGAACCCTAACCCTAGCAGTAACCAGTGCAGCAGGTGTATGTCAGTCAGCATTACTCATCTGCTCGGTTACAGAATAATACATGTATGTACAGGTATATCTGTCATCCTTCCACTGAGGAGGATAGGCTTGTGAGCTCTAACACAGAGTACAGCTGCTCAGCAGAGAGACACAGGAACCTAGTAGGACACGGAGTGAGGACTGGATATGAACAGTGTTGGAACCGTGACAGAGCAGAATTTACCAAGTACAGTCTAAGTGAATATGTGGCTCGCAAGGTTGGGCTATCCTCATGGGAAAACATGTAATAAGCATTACCTGAGCACTGTTGTAGGAATACAATGTTCTGTACTCTAGCAATGTAAATGCCTTGTGACTGACCACATCATTAATGTGTGCAAAAGATGATAGTATACAGAATGCTCATACAGATGTAACATGTATAGAGTTGAACAAATGTCTAAACTTTTACTGCATACTCCTTTGCCTCCTGCTGCACAGTAGTAAAATGTTATTAATCCCAGCTTCCTGTGTTAATGAGTGTCATTTTGAAAATACGAATGAGTGTTACAGTTTGATTTAAAAGACTTAATTGACAGATGTTTACGTTCTAGCATGGGAATAGGTCAAGCCAAACATCACAATGTCCATGTGTACCACATACACACAGCCAGTAACACGCAGTAGTAGTGCATGAAGGCATACACGACTGTGGGAATAGTACAGGACATATGGCACGTGCCAAGTGCAGATGCATGACACAAACCCCAGGATGGGTGTCCCTGCAAAGAGGAACATGTGCCAACTACACCTCCCACAGATGTACCGCAATAAAACACATGGCAAACACACAGACACACTACTGTCCAACACATGACTGCAACGGAGCCTGGTCAAACACCAACATGAAGCATGCACAAACAGGGACTTGAGTAATGTTTGCCTTAACACCCCCATAGGCCAAAGAAGAATAGAATGGACATATGCATGTAATGCTGTGAAGGATGTGTGGTAGTCCTCAGTATCACAGTGTTAGGGACACAGATACACTGTCATCAACCGTGACGTATGTGCAACGCACACAGCATACCTGCATGTAATACAGAGGACAATCATGTGCCACAGAAATATACAGTGGCGAAAGAGTATAGTGGATAGACAATTGTACATGTGACAAACTATGAATATAGGTTCACACGTCCATAGGTACAGGGTAGGCCATCGTCCCAGGCCCAGCCATAATACTACACCATAGTTAGGATGACTTTGCCAACCTTCTGTGCTTCAGATGAAATACCCATGATATTGCTGTATCTCCGCCAAGCACTGATAATGATGTAATCCCTGGCCTATACCTGCAATTCTCCATCCAATGGACAACATAGCTGCGAACAAGGCTAGGAAGGATGTCTGTCTCACATGTACTGTGATGTAGATCCACAGCATAATGAGTGTCTGGGTGATATATGTGTCACTCAAACACATCCCATTAATGACCGTGACAAGGTAAATGTCACCTGCCCTAGTGGTTCTGAGGGATGCGGATACAGTAGGTGAAGCATACACATGACATATGGGTTGACATGGCCTCGTATGTCAGGCACAGGTCAACACTAAACAGCAGGTATGTGACGGATGTGGCAGGGGTCCTACATGTGGGGCAGCATTACACAAAATGGTGTCATCCTGCATCTGTACAACAATCAACCTATGTGGGCTTCCCAGCTGCTGTAGGTGTATGGTCAGATACAGTCTGAATGGGGCAATGTAGTAGATCATAGGTGTAACACGTAATGGGTACAAGGAGACAATGACCTAGCCTGATGTAGATGTGAATCCCTGCACCAACAGGTGGGCAATGTAGAAGACCCACACAACCACGATAGCAACGTGTGTGGAATGAATGGTGACCGTCAAACACTGTCCCCTGATCCCTGGTAATCACCCCTGTGCTGAGTGGACAGCCACCTATATGCTGGACAGGGTTGACCTAGTAGTTCTCCACAGGTATGATGTTGCATTACGTCGCAATTAGCTGTGGGACATGTCCCTGACAGCAGATATGCATACCTGGGAGGCCCGTTCGAAGGATATCTGTGTCAGATGTCTGTCCCACTATGGCACCTGTTTTGCAGTCATCTACAAACACTGTTGCCCATAGCACCCCTGTGTGTGCCTGTACCGTGAAAATGTAGGTGTATGACAGGAGTGCAGACATGGAAGGGCCCCATGGGACACCACTTGTGACAGGCAGTAGGTCTGACATGCTGCCAGCAACTATGACCGTGTGGGTTGTGTCACATAGACAGTTTACAACACATTCTGTGATGTGCGTGTTCACATCCCAGCCAATGGGTTTATCAACGATACCTGAGAGGGGTAATGTGATGAAGGGCTTTGCCAGGTCGAGGTAGGCTCTATGGACTGCAACACCCCATCAGTGGCCTCGGCGGCTGTCCGGAAAATCGCCACCATGCCTTAAAGGCATGAACCGCCTCCTGAACAAGACAAACCGTGTGTGAGGCAAAGTATGTATGTCCCCTATGCAGTCATGTACGAGCCGCAGTATGATCCCTCCCCATGTCTTTGCAGATAGGTCTCCTCAGGGTAATGGGACAGTAATAACCAGCCTCAGTGGAGGTATTGGCCTTGTGACGTGGGACTACAGCTGCCATGTGACACAACCTGGGTACCCTACCTGAGGTGAGGCTACAAAGAAATAGCTGTCCTAACTGTGGGTCCAATTCATAAATGAGATAGTGGAGTACACAGCGGGTCACCAGCTGGTCTCATGGATGCTATGTCCACTACCCTGGAGAGAGCATGTCCCACCTGTGTGTCACAGAACATTTGGTGACCACAAACCACTGGTACACACATCTCCTCATGTGTGGGGGAGGGTGTGGAGATGTCCTCACTGGACTTGTCAGCCTGTATGTTGGCAATGTGTGTATGTTGAGTAAACCCCACCTCTATGTGAACCCAGTCAGAGCATATGTGGGAGTGAGCTCCCAGGTGTCGAGCATAGCAACTGAAGGTGGTATGATTGTTAGCCAGGTCCATGTAGGTATATCTGTGGAATGTGCCCTGGACAATTTCATGACAGTGTGTAACTCTACACATATGATGACCAAGGGTGTCATACCTCACAAGGTGTCTGCTCCACCTTGTAGTAGCCACCTCCTCGTGTTGTACATTCTGTGTATGGCTGGGGTACACCACACTGGATGCTTGGCATTGGTACAGTGAACCACAGTTGGGTAAGTGAATGACTGGCTCATGCAGTCCTGTAGGTACTGGTAGATGGCAAATGTGATTGATGCAGTGGCTGCCGTACCATCGACCACTGGCTCAGGGTCCTCAAAGGAGACCACAGTACTGTGCAGAATTGTGTAGTCTGCCTCTGAGCAAGCAATGTGTATGGTAACTGGCAACACTCACAGCAACGGATGCCAAAAGCAGAAGCCAATGTCCAAATAACATAGATCAACTTCTGCATGACAATATGTCTTATCATACATGTATTGACACGTGTCTGCTAATTACAATTGGAAATGGCCGGTAAGACTGGCCTAAAGTTCCCGTGATGTACACAGTCTGGGGGTGTTGTTCCGATAATAAAGTGGCAATACCTCCCAATCGTGACCTCTGGGTATGGTATGAAAGTGGTTGTTAACCTGCAACATTGGATGTATAGCATTGGTTTCTGGTGTCGGAAGACATGGTTCCTGTAGCACAACACAGTATGGGTAGTCAAGCACACATCCGCGATTGCTGAACACACAGCATCAGTGAAACCCACTGCTCACAAGGACACAGTCCGACAAGCTCTACACTTTAAATATGCACAGTGGTGTCCATTGTCGGACCCAAAAATTGACATCACACCAGATTCACGTCTTCTTTCAATACGCACCTGAACTCATTGTCGACACAGGTACACATATGCACTGCAAGCGTGTTTAATGTTGATGATAGCTGTCCATGTAATGCAGCACAGATGCACAGAAATACCCAGGGTACCGGGTCCATAGAACTGCATACACATCACAGTCCCGCACACATGAAGGATGTGTAATGGGTACTGTCGATTGTTGCAGTCAAGGGATTCTGGGTATGTAGACTCTGGGCCCGTGTTGCTTCGCAGCCAATCCTTTGTCCCGCCTGTGGAGGGATGTGTGTGTAGCACCTGCCATACTATCCGCTAATGATGCAAACCATCCACTGGAGAATGCTAAATGCAGGTGTGAAATGTGTACAGCCCTATACTAGTGTCCAGTAGGCAATTGTCATGGATGGACAACCGATGCCCAAGATGCCACCCACAACCGCAAACCCGGTAAATTACACAGCCGCAGTAAGGCATAAGACAGGAAATACACATAGGGACTGCAGTTGACATTCCACATACAAAGTCGAACCGCTGTGCCAACACCGGCGTACACAGCACTCAATCTGCCAGCAACAGACTGAGGAGCACCCGCTACCATACAGCGGAACAGATGTGCGACCTGTGGAACACATACTAATGGCACACACACAACGTCACGTAGGATATCTAAACTATGGCATTCCCACCTATGAAGACAACATGGTTAAATGAATACATAGGTAATCAACATGTTCCGTGGTGTTATATTGGAAATACAGTGACGGATATGTCCCATTGGGATGTCTGCGGTTTATATGAAGCAGTTGCTAACCAGCATCTTTGGATGTATGTCATTTGTCCACAGTACTAGATCACCTGGTTATGTAGCACCATGTGGAATGGGTAGTCTAACAGACATCCGCGATTGCTGAACACACAGTATCAGTGAAACCCACTGCTCACAAGGACACAGTCCGACAAGCTCTAAACTTTACATATGCACAGTGGTGTCCATTGTAGGACCCAAAAATTTGTCTAAAGACAGGAATGCCGCCTTCTTTCATCACCTAACTGAACTCATTGTCGACACAGGTACACATATGCACCGCAAGCGTGTTTAATGTTGCTGATAGCTGTCCATGTAATGCAGCACAGATGCACAGAAATACCCAGGGTACCGGTCCATAGAACTGCGCCCACATCACAGTCCCGCACACATGACGGATGTGTAATGGGTACTGTCAATTGTTGCAGTCAAGGGATTCTGGGTATGTAGACTCTGTGCTCGGTGTTGTTTCGCAGGCAATCCTTTCTCCCGCCTGGAGGGATGTGTGCGTAGCACCTGCCTTACTCTCCGCTAATAATGCAAACCATACTCCCGAGAATGCTAAATGTAGGTGTGGAATGTGTACAGCCCTATACTAGTGTCCAGTAGGCTATTGTCATGGATGGACACCCGTATGGCCAGGATGGCACCCACAACTGCAAACCCGGTAAATGACATAGCCGCTGTAAGGCATAACACATGAAATACACATAGGGACTACAGTTGACATTGCACAGACTAAGGCGGACCGTCGTGCCAACACCGGCGACACAGCACTCAATCTGCCAGCAACAGACTGAGGAGCACCCGCCACCGCACAGCGGAACAGATGTGCGACCTGTGGAACACATACTAATGGCACACACACAACGCCAAGTAGGATATGTAAACTATGGCATTCCCACCTATGAAGACAACATGGTTAAATGAATACATAGGTAATCAACATGTTCCGTGGTGTTATATTGGAAATACAGTGACGGATATGTCCCATTGGGACGCCTGCGGTTTATATGGAGCAGTTGCTAACCAGCATCTTTGGATGTATGTCATTTGTCCACAGTACTAAATCACCTGGTTATGTAGCACCATGTGGAATGGGTGGTCAAACAGACATCCGCGATTGCTGAACACACAGTATCAGTGAAACCCAGTGCTCACAAGGACACAGTCCGACAAGCTCTACACTTTACATATGCACAGTGGTGTCCATTGTAGGACCCAAAAATTTGTCTAAAGACAGGAATGCCGCCTTATTTAATCAACTAACTGAACTCATTGTCGCCACAGGTACACATATGCACCGCAAGCGTGTTTAATGTTGCTGATAGCTGTCCATGTAATGCAGCACAGATGCACAGAAATACCCAGGGTACCGGTCCATAGAACTGCGCCCACATCACAGTCCCGCACACATGACGGATGTGTAATGGGTACTGTCAATTGTTGCAGTCAAGGGATTCTGGGTATGTAGACTCTGTGCTCGGTGTTGTTTCGCAGGCAATCCTTTCTCCCGCCTGGGAGGGATGTGCGTAGCACCTGCCTTACTCTCCGCTAATAATGCAAACCATACACCGGAGAATGCTAAATGTAGGTGTGGAATGTGTACAGCCCTATACTAGTGTCCAGTAGGCAATTGTCATGGATGGACACCGTATGATGGCCAGGATGGCACCCACAACTGCAAACCCGGTAAATGACATAGCCGCAGTAAGGCATAACACAGGAAATACACATAGGGACTACAGTTGACATTCCACATACAAAGCCGGACCGTCGTGCCAACACCGGCATACACAGCACTCAATCTGCCAGCAACAGAATGAGGAGCACCCGCTACCGTACAGCGGAACAGATGTGCGACCTGTGGAACACATACTAATGGCACACACACAACGTCACGTAGGATATGTAAACTATGGCATTCCCACCTATGAAGACAACATGGTTAAATGAATACATAGGTAATCAACATGTTCCAGTGGTGTTATATTGGAAATACAGTGACGGATATGTCCCATTGGGATGTCTGAGGTTTATATGAAGCAGTTGCTAACCAGCATCTTTGGATGTATGTCATTTGTTCACAGTACTAAATCACCTGGTTATGTAGCACCATGTGGAATGGGTAGTCAAACAGACATCCGCGATTGGGGAACATACACCAGCAGTGAAAAGCACTGGGCAGGTGGACACAGTCCAGCAACATCTAACTTGACATATGCACATCGGTGTCCATTGTAGGACCCAAAAATTCTGTTCAGAGAATGCCTGCTAGCTTCCTGCATTACTCACGTGATCTCATTGTCATCACCACGCCACAGGTACACATATGCACGCAAGCGTGTTCAATGTTGATGATAGCTGTCCATGAAATGCAGCACACATGCACAGAAATACCCAGGGTATCGGGTCCATTCAGCTGCGCCCACATCACAGTCCCGCACACATGAAGGATGTGTAATGGGTACTGTCCACTGTTGCAGTCAAGGGAGTCTGGGTATGTAGAATCTGGCCTCGGTGTTGTTTCGCAGGCAATCCTTTGTCCCGCCTGGAGGGACGTGCGTAGCACATGCGCCACTCTCCGCTAATAATGCAAACCATCTACCGGAGAATGCAAAATGCAGGTGTGAAATGTGTACAGCCCTATACCAGTGTACAGTAGGCAATTCACATGGATGGACAAGCGCAAGATGACTAAGATGGCACCCATAACTGCAAACCCCGTGGAATTACACTGCCGTAGTAAGGCATTACACAAGTAATACACATAGGGACTACAGTTGACATTCCCCATACAACAAACACAGACAACCAGCCGATGAAGTCCAAAGCAAAGACGAGGTACTGTAGGGACCGTCAGTGACCACTCAGAGCACACCAAGAATTAAAGGCAGTCACCATAGTCTATTGGAGCCCACTTCGTCTGCTTCATAAGCAGACTTATTCAGAATACATACAATGCAGTCCAACCTACTACATTTAAAAGCATTAATTGGTCAGTACATTAGATGTGCTAGGTACTAATTACATGCCTTAAAGGCAGACAAGCAAACAAACCTTACTTGGGTTACAGATCCCACACAGTGAGGACATCAGACATTGCTTCAAAAGGTACAGTCTTCATCGGAAAATAGAAATATATGTACATATATGAAAGATGAACCAACATAAAATGTTTTCCAAATGTCTGACTGTGTAAGATACATATATATGTCCTACGGATTGTGCCAATATATTAACAGAACTGCAGACACCTAGTAATATAAATGAACCATAATATATACACATAAACCGTATGATTATGACTAATGTAAAATAGACCAACGAAATGTAAAGATTCACAATGTGCTAATGTAAATATTCATTTAGAAGGTTACTTAAATAAATCAATTCAGACATCCATGTCTAAATACTAACACAAGGCCAGCGAGGTGCTTGCCCTCACATGTACTGGGATGTTGTTCCACAGCATAGTGAGTGTCTGGGTGATGAATCTGTCCCAACAACACGCTCGATTAATGACAGTGTCAAGGTGTACGCCAGCTGCCCTTGTGGTTCTGAGGGATCTAACTTATTTACGTGAAGCATAGTCATCAGATCTGGGTTCGACATAGCCTTGTATGCCAGGCACGGGTCACCTCTGGGCAAGTGGTATGCAACTGTATACAGCTGGAATTCTTTCAGTCGGTCAGTATAACACATATACCTGAGACCCTGCATCTGTTTGTCGATGAACTGTTGGTGCCTTTCCAGCTGCTGCAGGTGTTGGGTCAGATACATTCTGAACGGGCATTGTACCCAATCATAGGTCTAATGAGTGATGAGTACAAGGGGACAATGACCTCCCCTGATCTAGATGTGAATCCCTTCATGATGATGTGGGCAATGTGGAAGGTCTACCTAACTATGTTAGCAACATGTGTGTCTAACGAACGGTTAACAACAACACGTGTCCCCAGATCACTGGTAACCCTCTCTGTGCTCAGTGGATTGCCACCTATATGGTAGCTCGGGTAACCTTGTTCTTCCCGAAGGGTATGCCTATGCATTTCCTGGCATTTAGCTGTAGGACATGTCTCTGGTACCACTTATCCACATCTGTGAGGCACTCCTGAAGGATATCTGTGTCAGATGTGTGTCTGACTTTGGCACCCGGTTTGCAGTCATCTGCAAACATTGTCACCCATAACCCCCCTGTGTATGCGTGTACATTGGAAACGAGATGCTGGAAATAGTGGACCCAGGACTGAGCCCCATGGGACACCACCTGTGACTGGCTGTGAGTATGACATGGCGCCAGCAACTATGGCCATGTGTGTTCTGTGACTTAGCCAGTTTGCAACCCATATGGCGATGTATGGATTTACATTCAAGATGACGGGTTTATCAATTATACCCGAGGGGGGTATTGTGTCAAGGCCTCTGCCGGGTTGAGGTAGGCTGTATGGACTGCTTTACCCTCATCAATGGCCTTGGTGACTGATTCTACAAAGTGAAACACTTGTAAAAGGCATGATCTGACTCTGACCAAGCTAAACTGGGTTGTATCCAAAGTATGCGAGTCCCCTATGTCTTTATCTATGTGTTCCATTATGATCCATCTCCATGGCTTTGCAGATAAGGCTTGTCAAACTAATGGTATGGTAATAACCAGGGTCAGTGGAGGCACCATCTATGTGGAGTGTGACTACAGTCGCCCTGTGCTACTACTCGGCACGATCCTGAGGTGAGGCTAAGATTAAACAGCTGTCCTAAGTGTGGGTTTAATTCCCCATAGAGTTCCTGGAGTACACAGCTGGGACACCATCTGGACCCATGGATGCTGTGTTGACTGCCTTGGGGCTGGATGTGGGTAATGCTGGACATACCCACGGCAGACGTGGCGCTGCTCCCGAGTCCGATGCCCAAGGGACCACACACATAGCCGGCCTTAGGCATAGGCCAAGTAGGTAGCCGCCTAGGGTGTTGCTCTACCGGGCACCTTTCCAGACTCTATTTGGTGTAGGTAGACCAGGAGGGGGTAGCGGTGATGTATCGGTGGCAACTTCTGCCTAGGTCACCACTTAACCTAAGGCCACTCTTCCCGTGGGTAATACAGCAGTACCCACACCCAGACGCTGGTCATTGCTAGGGTCATTGCTAGTATGGCATATCATCTATGTCAGGAAACCATATATCCCCAGACATAATGGCACAGCATAATGCCTGTTCGCCGCCCAAAGGCAGACATATCGCCACCCGCGCGGTGCGGACGCATCGCGCGAGATGTCCGCTAACAATGTCGACATTGTCTCGCTTTGTGAAACAAACTCCACATAGACATTCAATACTAGACAGCGACGGAGAACCCGATGTCCTCGTGGCTGAGTTGTTCAACCTGTTCCGCCATGTTAAATGTGTGTAGCACAGCGGAACCGCCCAAACCAAGCAACGGACATGTCTGTGGCTCAGTGAAAGTCGCCACGCAATGGTAAACCCTTGTAATATTGCGACACAGGCCATACATACGGAGGGTTAGTAATGGAAATTGGTCAGTTCGACCAGACCGTGCAATTAGTATAACAAGATCTACAACGGGTACACCGCCAATCGGCGCACACGGTTACGTAATAATTGGGGCCGTGACATGGTACCATGGACACGGACAAAACGTGCCCATGTGACTCATCTAACATTCGTACAGGGTCAGGGCAGTCCCGCACAGTGGGCGGACAAGACCAAACCCAAAGCACCACAGCAACACCCTGACAACCAAGGCCTGTATGCGTATGGGATATAAGCAGCTGTCATCTGAACAGCCCTGCGGTGACGACATATGCATCCTGGGCCATGAGCGAGGGGAATTAGGAATGTTCAACATGCAGTACCGCACCTTTCCCAGCAGGAGAATGGATGCCTGTGACGCGGCGTGTGTGCGGGGATATGTAAATGTACATAGGTACCATGGGTATGCATATTAATGACAACGAACAGCTAACGGTACTGGTCACAGTAACCGCAAACGTGAATGCAGTCACGCTTGAATTACGACTATAGAACATATAGATGTGCACGGTACGTAAAGCGCCCATGCTGCAAAGACTGTTACATATATAAAGCTGTAAGTGCTTTCTGCACACGCCCGTCAACCGGATCAGACATATGTTACCGAATAGTCACAAGTAACGCAAAACACGTAACCACACAGACACTGTAAACATATATAAACGGACTACGGATATGCATGTGCGCCCGCGCCGTAACCCACAATCCGGACATGCGAAAAGTGTGCGTGTGTGATCCAGTGGAACCAGGAAGGTTACGGATGTCTCCTCCACACATTTACATTCATAATTGTAAAATATATGCTTAAATAGTACTTATTGATTCCATGCTTTGTTATCGTAATGCTACTATTATACACATTGATATACAATATCCTGATCAACACACTACATTCTAAGGTGCACTCACAACAATTATCAACTATGTGTCAGGATACTGATTGTATTTACCAATATTGTATATATATTAACACATTGTTGCCGTATTATTGTTTCCATGAAGTAAGGCATGCAACACTGATATGTATATGTCACGCTATAATCAAGACTTGGAGCACTGTCCACCTAACTATGAGCAGGTTTATTGATTATTTCGCTTTAAACCGACTCTGAAGGAAGTGTATAAGGGACGGCTATGTCATGCATTCCGCATCTCGACGATGCCCCATGTTAGTAGGTGAAAGAGCTCAGTATCCTTTCACTGTGGAGTCTATCGATTTGACAGTGTCTGTTTTGCCGATATATGTTCCATAATGTCGCTTATGAAGATGGGCAGGACGCAAGGTTTGCTGTATTTCCGCATACTGGCACGTGGATATAGATAGGCCATGTCATACAAACGATGGGTAGTCAAGCAGACATCCACGATTGGGGAACATACAGCGCAGTCAATACCACTGGCCAGATGGTGACAGTCCAACACGCTCTACACTTTACAAATGCACATCGGTGTCCATTGTAGGACTCCAAAATTACGGCGCTTGTCTGCTATCCATCGGGATCAGCCAATCAGAGTACTAACCGTGACTACGGCACAGCTAGACATATGCACCACCAGCGTGTTTAAGGTTGATGATACCTGCCCATGACATGCAGGACATATGAACAGAGGTCCCCAGACTGCCGTGGTCCATACATGTGCCCATATCCCAGTTCCGCACACATGAAGGATGTGTCATGCGCACTGGGGTTGCAGCCATGGTATCCTGGGTATGCAAAATGGGGCTCGGTGTTGTTTGGCAGATAATCCGCTGTCCCGCCTCGGGAGGGCTGCGGGTACAGGACGTGCCTTAGTCCTCAGTAAGGATGCAAAGCATCCATTGGGTAATGCTAAAGGCAGGTGTGAAATGTGTTCAGCCCTACATCAGTGTCCAGTAGGCATTTCCCAAGGATGGACAAACGCACGGACAAGATGGCACCCATAATAGCAAACCTGGTGGAATCACACAGCCGTAGTAAGGCATGACACAGGACATACAGATGGAAACAACAGTAGATACACCCCGTAGACATCCATCCTGCCGCGTAATCCCAGCGCATACAGCAGCCAAGGTGCTATCAAGTATGTGGGGATCACCCGCCCACTCTGCGGAACATACGCATGCACCTGTGGAACACATATTAATGGCACACCAACAACGCCAACTAGGAAGGTCATACTATCGTTAAAATATGGCGCTCCACACATAAACAACATACTGTCATGAATAAATAGGTTCTACATGTACCGCTGTGTTATAATGACAATACAGTGGCGGATAGTTCACAATGGTACCTCTGAGGATTATCTAAAGCAGTTGCCAACCTGCAGTACTACAGTAACACCATATGGGTAAATTGTGGAAGGACACGGGTTCCGTGAGCACTACATAATATGGGTAGGCGGACAGACATCCGGGACTGGGGAACATACGGCGCAGTCAAACCCACTGGCCGAATGGACACAGTCCAACATGTTCTAAACTTTACATATGCACATCGGTGTCCATTGCAGGACCCAAAAATTACTCCTTAAGTAAGTGTGGGCAACATAGTGTGAACCGAAGAGGTGACAGCCGTGACTACGGCACAGGTAGATATATGCACCACAAGCGCCTTCAAGGGTGATGACAGCCGCCCATGAAATGCAGGACATATGAATAGGACTCCCCAGGCTGCTGCGCCCATACACGCACGCTCACATCCCATTTCCGCACACATGAAGGGTGTGCAAGGGTACTGTCGAGGGTTGCAGACATGGGATCGTGGGTATGCAAAATGGGTGTCGGTGTGGATTGGCAGATGATTCGCTGTCCCGCCTGCAGCGGACGTGGCCATGGCATATGCGTTACTCGCAATACTAATACCGATCATCCACCGGAAATGGAGAATGCAGCTGTGAAATGTTGACAGCCCGATACTAGTGTCCAGTAGGCAGTTCCCATGGATGGACAAACGACGCCAAGATGGCACCCATAGCTGCAAACCTGGGGGAATCCCACAGCTGTTGCAAGGCATAACCCAGGGAATACAGATAGGGTCTACAGTAGACACTCCCCATTCAAAGCCAGACCGATGGGCAGATACCGCGCATACAGCACTCAATCTGCCAGCACATCTATGGGGATCACACGCCCATACAGTGGAACAGATGGGTCACCTGTGTAAACATACCAATGGCACAATCTCCACGCCTGCTGGGAATGACATACGAAGGTCAAACTATGGCGCTGCAACAATGAAAGACATCCTTCGTGAATTAATAGGAGTGATGTCAATAGACCATGGCAAACACCCAATGAACAGGGAAGACTTGTTGGCACCCTATGGCCACAAACCATGTCACACATAGGTAGATGGAACAGTCAACTTAAACATTCCGTCCACGACAGGTCGTGATATGGTATCCAAAGGTACTTCATAGACATGTATGCGCTTATCACCCGCTGGCCCCGTGGAGACTTACACATAACATGGAAGTATCCAGGCTTTAAATGTCCACCCTTACACTTCCAGTTGTCACTGTCTATGCGAGCAATGGAGATTTAGCCACAGCATAGAAAGCAGGGACGCATTGCTAACGAAACACACACATGTCAACATCACAGAAAGCATACTATGAACACACGATTACATGATATTGTACTATGAAACACAAACAAACCAGCAACCTGCAGCAAGAATAGTCCCCGTAGTTCGACACAACACAAGTCTTCGTAACATTTAAACAGTTCATTACAACATGCAACGTTTTCGTTGTTTCCACAACGTGCAGAATAACAGCTATACCCAGAATGTTCACAATCAACAATGTGAGTCTTAACATGATTTTAAATATCACACTGTTGATTGTGAACACTTAAAGGATTTGCTTATTCAGTTGTATTTGCGAAAGCAACGGAAACACACACACACACGGAAGGGACGGGAGATGAACCTACGCCTATTTACATGAACTCAGTACAGTATGAAGCATTCACAGAACGCGCCACCGAAAGTTAACTGACGTGAGCGCTGTCAGAGGCATACTTGTAGGCTGGTGACTTCACCCCGAAGACAATAGTTGGCAATAGCCAAGGCATGTGTTGCGGAGCGTCTAAAAGCATAATCAGTCGCAGAGGCAGCTGGAAACACACACACACAGAGACACACACACACGGAAGGGACGGGGGACGAACCTACGCCTATCTACATGAACACACTACAGTATGAAGCATTTACAGAACGCGCTACCGACTTTACTGAACAGAGCGCTGTCACACGCATACTTGTAGGCTGCTGACGGCACCCGCAAGACAATAGTTGGCAATAGCCAAGGCATGTGTTGCGGAGCGGCTAAAAGCATAATCAGTCGCAGAGGCAGCTGGAAACACACACACACAGAGACACACACACACGGAAGGGACGGGGCACGAACCTACGCCTATCTACATGAACACACTACAGTATGAAGCATTTACAGAACGCGCCACCGACTTTACTGAACAGAGCGCTGTCACACGCATACTTGTAGGCTGCTGACGCCACCCGCAAGACAATAGTTGGCAATAGCCAAGGCATGTGTTGCGGAGCCGCCTAAAAGCATAATCAGTCGCAGAGGCAGCTGGAAACACACACACACAGAGACACACACACACGGAAGGGACGGGGACGAACCTACGCCTATCTACATGAACACACTACAGTATGAAGCATTTACAGAACGCCACCGACTTTACTGAACAGAGCGCTGTCACACGCATACTTGTAGGCTGCTGACGCCACCAAGAAGACAATAGTTGGCAATAGCCAAGGCATGTGTTGCGGAGCCGCCTAAAAGCATAATCAGTCGCAGAGGCAGCTGGAAACACACACACACAGAGACACACACACACGGAAGGGACGGGGACGAACCTACGCCTATCTACATGAACACACTACAGTATGAAGCATTTACAGAACGCTACCGACTTTACTGAACAGAGCGCTGTCACACGATACTTGTAGGCTGCTGACGCCACCAAGAAGACAATAGTTGGCAATAGCCAAGGCATGTGTTGCGGAGCGTCTAAAAGCATAATCAGTCGCAGAGGCAGCTGGAAACACACACACACAGAGACACACACACACGGAAGGGACGGGGACGAACCTACGCCTATCTACATGAACACACTACAGTATGAAGCATTTACAGAACGCTGCCACCGACTTTACTGAACAGAGCGCTGTCACACGATACTTGTAGGCTGCTGACGCCACCAAGAAGACAATAGTTGGCAATAGCCAAGGCATGTGTTGCGGAGCGTCTAAAAGCATAATCAGTCGCAGAGGCAGCTGGAAACACACACACACAGAGACACACACACACACACACACACACACGGAAGGGACGGGGGACGAACCTACGCCTATCTACATGAACACACTACAGTATGAAGCATTTACAGAACGCGCTACCGACTTTACTGAACAGAGCGCTGTCACACGCATACTTGTAGGCTGCTGACGTCACCCGCAAGACAATAGTTGGCAATAGCCAAGGCATGTGTTGTGGAGCCGCCTAAAAGCATGATCAGTCGCAGAGGCAGCTGGAAACACACACACACACACACACACACACACACACACACACACACACACACACACACACGGATGGGACGGGGGACGAACCGACGCCTATCTACATGAACACACTACAGTATGAAGCATTTACAGAACGCGCTACCGACTTTACTGAGCAGAGCGCTGTCAGGAGGCATACCCCTACGTGAGTGGTATCATTTGCAGAGGCAATGCGCCCGATCGCGAGTTAGGACAGAGTGCGGAGTCACGCAGTCTGTTACCATCCTGTCGCCGTACACTAACACGTTAGTGCTGCAGTCGGGAATAACAAGTAACTACTGATCAGTACATCACTGCCTACTGGGCATGCTCAGACACTTAGACTCGGCACAGAGCAGACATGCATACACATGGTGCGACGGCATGGGTGGCGGAATGTGGACCGTCGTGTGTGTCCAGCCACACAACAGAAACCTGGCCATGCCACAGACGTGGCCGCTATGTAGGGGATACAGGCATGCACCCGGGTATAACTGCAGACGGGCGGGTGTGCACTGTGCTGTGTGTCTATCTACACAGCTGCCTACTGGGCATGCTCAGACACTTAGAGTCGGCACAGAGCAGACATGCATACACATGGTGCGACGGCATGGGTGGCGGAATGCGGACCGCCCTGTGTGTCCAGCCACACAACAGCAACCCGGCCATGCCACAGACGTGGCCGTTGCTGCGGGGAATATCTAGGTGCAATTAACCATGTGTAGGACTGGCCTACCGTTTGTTGCATGCTACAGACAACCCTCCCAAACACAGGATACCTTCACAGATGTCCGGAGGACACTGGTGAGTGGGCATGCTCTCACAACAGCACCGTATTGGGTGACATGAACCACCCATACATAGCCTGGGAACATTACCCATGGCACAACACACTACGCCAGCAGTCCCAGGTGTTCACACACCTGGCCACTGTTAAACAGCCATGCACCATACATACTAGGGGGGGATGTCTGACAGTTCTGCCCATCACACATGGTGAGGATATGCCCCACACAGGATGTACAGCCCTCAATGGTGATGCAAGACCGTATAGTGGATCCACTGGTCATCCACACCCTGTAACCAACACCAGCATGCGGGACCCCAGTGATGACCTCTCCACAGAAAACCACACACATCATACGACCGTGTGGTACCCTACAAGTCCTCCATGCCAGTGTTGAACACAGGCCAGACCGCAAACGCCTAACGAATGCCTTCCCGACCACCCACATGCATGTCTGCAACAGGCAAACATGATGACATCAGGACCTTGTCCACCACAGGTAGGCACATGGTGTGGTGGACCGCAGCCACTGACTACCTGTACATCAACAGTTGGAGCTAATACATGGCAGAGCAATGACAGTACCAGGGAAACCATCACCCATTCATACCAAGGCCACCATACGGCCCCACATACCATCATCCACGGCCGCCAGGGAGTGGTACTGCAGAGGGCACATGAGACAACCATAGGGCCTTCCCTAACTGTGGTAAGGACATGGTTGGGGCACACAGACTTGGCTGGAAATGGTCCAGAATGGTACAACAGTCACTGCACCCACAGACATTGTCTGCAAACCAGAGGACATGTTCCATGCATACATCCCCCCCCCCAAGAGGGAACATATCCATCCCACCAGAGTGTATCCTCCCAAACATCTCATATGGCCTGGAGTGATCCCATATCTCTATGGCGGTTGACACGCCAGCAAGGGGCCCCGAGGGTGTCCCGGGCTGTGTGCTACCCACCCTCATTGGGGCCCTCGGCCCACACATGCGCCACTGTGTCATGTTAGCCTTACTATGGGCTATGTCCCCAATGGATGCCATATGGCATCTGTGGTCCCACTATGCCAGGGTAGTGCTCTTATGGACTGTCAACAGCCACACCCTATACGCTTGACAAGCGTTGTCTGCAAAGCTGTGGGAGGTCCATACAGGTGGCCATGGTTACAGATAGCGTGTACAGCCAATACCGAACATACCCACAACTACTTAGTCAAGGGCGGTTCCTGCTTCCCGAACCTGCTCGCCCAGTCTGGGGGGGCCACCAGGGCCATGGATGGGGATACGGGGGTTTGCACACAGTACCATGACCTGGTGGGGGGGTTCAGGGCACACTACACATGGGACCCATGGAAAGGCTCGCCAGCATACATGTGGGGACATATGTCACCCGATGCTTCTCAGACAGGTTGGAGGTCACACCACACAGGGTTGGTGCTCAAGGTGCCTTGTCACACTCATATCTGGACCCAGTGGAGGCCCACAGGGCTCACTCCTGGGCCCCTGCCATATGGCATCCGACCTTCCAATGTGCATGCAATCATAGGGGATTGTAGCAGACAAGGTATGCAGATGACTACGCACCGCCAACATACCCAACACCCCATGTTACACGCACATCCAACTAGGGCGCCATAGACATGGATGCCTGGTGCCAGAGCCATGGCCTGCTACTAAATGCCAGAGAAGGTGCAGCCCTACCCAGTGTGAAGGACATGTTCGTCCCAATGTCACATGTAGGTGGTACGCCATTAAAGATGGTGGACATGTTCAGGAAATGGCTACCACACCTGTCGGCAACCTCTGTCAACACACACAATGGCAATGTGGGTGTGAAGACATTCCATTGTGGCCTCCTGGTCTGGATGGAATCGCAACCACATCAGGGTGTTCATTGTACCCCTGTACACATCACACACCAGAGCAATGACTGCGCATAATGGCACATGTGGCCTGTAGCTAACCTGACGCCTGCAGCACTCGGAAGGACCGCAAACGCTCCACAAGACGGGATGACGGTGCTAGGACATGTGTCAGAAGCTGCACGGCCAAGAGGACACCGGCTGTAGATCTTCACAGCACATCTGTTCCGTGGTGATCTGTGCCTGACATACACGGCCATGTCTGACCTGGGTGACATGGGCACATTCCACCTCCCAGGCTCCATGCAAACACGGGCACAGAAGCGACTGTCAAACACCTCAACACAAAGATGAGTGGGACGTGCTGGGGGAACAGGGTTAACGGCCAGACACCCCTACAACACGGGAGGAGTGCCAGGCCATCTGCAGGCAAGGCCCTCACTGCCTTCGCCCAGGACTGCTAATGACGGTGGATGTGTGACGATAGTTATGCGCCAGGCAACATCTGTGTGTCACTGCTAGACCAGGGACTGGGGACTGATGGATATGGCATCCCCATCCTGAGGGGTGTTAGACGCCACACACAGTCATGCTAGGTCCACACATGTCGAGGGCACATATCCTGTTACGCTCATGTGCCTATGTACCTATGTAGGGTCCATGCCGGATGCGGGTAACTGTGCTATGCTGATGTTGCCAGACATGCCTGTGGGTACCCCACGACTACACGTGGGAACTAATTACAGTGCTCCCAGTAGGCACGCAAGTACACCATCAGTATCATACGGGTTAACTGCACCGACATGGTGCTACACATGTAACCACCACACATACTGTGTACACATATCAATGAATGCTGCACCTGTCCTGCATGGTATGTCTGCTGCATGATGTCCGTGCACAACCCACATCACATACACACCTGTCGCCAGCCATACACACACACCACAACATACACATCACGTACTATGCGGACACAGGTATCACATACACCTCTCACTATCGTGTCCACCCTGTGCATCAGAATATGTTAGCTTAACCGCAGTGATGGTGTAGCTCACAGTTATGCGGCAGAGACTTCATCATATGCACAGGGTGATATGTGTGCCACAGGCATGGGCTGTACCAATGGATGACATCATGTGTGTGTGTACGGGCCTGTGCATTGAGTGGGCATGACTATGTAGATTGCATGTGGGTGTGGTGGAGCCCTACAGTTGTGTCTGCTGTGTGTGGGTGTGTGTGTACACAGTTCAGTCATCTGTGATGCCTACACGGGTATGCTTGGCAGCCCCTGACTGTACAGTGCAGGTGTTACGGCTCACTGTGTCTGCCGGCGGCGACGTGACCCGCCGCTGCCTGGGGTCGCACGGGCACGACCGGTGGAGGTACGGACTGTCCACTCTCCGATGTCACATGTCCGCTGGAAACGTGCCCACGACGGGCCGCCCAGGGCCACGCCCACGCGGCCTGCTCTGTCCTGGTGTGGATGGTGTAGTAGCAGCTGCCCTGCTGCTGCTACCAGCACCGTCTGGGTGGGCATGGGAGGTGGCACGCACACGCTGGCCTGCAGCAGGTGGTGTTGCTGGCACACGCCCACGCGCCCTATGCCTCACCCCTACCTGGTGTTCCTGCACGGACTGCGACGCCAAGGATGGCCATGCCTCGGTCAAGGATACCAGCCATGTCACCCAATCTCCTATCCAGAACATCGGCAAGATGCTGTTGTGCATTCGCCAATGCCTGGATGTTGTCATTCAAGGTACGGATTGCGGACCTCTGCAGCCTCTGCCCTTCCTGGTTCTGCCGCCCGGCACGTGCCTGCACCGCCATTACAGTCTGGAACATGCGCCTGGGTTTACCAGCTGCTGCACCCTGTAAGGCAGGTGTATGTCTAGCGGTGCTCCCCACGAGCAGCACCTGCCACATGCCTGCGTGGCACTGCACCAGTCCTTACACTGGCAACATCGGTGTACCCACACCTTCTGCAGCCACCACACATTCCTGCTCGGGCCAAGAGACGCTGACTGACCGTCATCTATGGGCAACGGTGTTGGGGTATGTGTCGGCATCTGAACCGTGAGCGGGTTGAAAGGGACGATGTGTGATGTTCTCCAGTGGCACAGTGTCTGCCTGTGACGACCCTGCCTGTGCCTCATGCACATGGTCATCACCACTAGTATCTGTGGGGACACTAGCATCAGATTGACCGCAGGAGGGGAACTCACCTACAGCACCTGTCAATACAAAGACATACCATCGGTTACAATACAGACACACACACACACACACACACACACACACACACACACACACACACACACACACACACACACACACACACACACACAGCATGCATGTGATAATGCAGGTGGCATGCAGCATTCACACAACACAGACCAGTGAATGCAGACCAGACATTCATAGTGGCAGTATGTACACTGCCCTGGTGGGGACAGTACAACAGGCAGGTGTCATTTAGTAGGCATGCAGTACACACATTCATGGTAGTTCGCATGCATCAGCGTGATACACCGTGGCCACGGGCGCAGTTGAGAGTACACATGGCTGCCGACACTATGTAATGTACACCGCAAACATGTGCGGTATCATGTGGACATGTGACGATGGTGTCCCACCGCATGCACCACATCACAACGGCTGTCACGGTGCAGTGTTATGTGTACAGTCTACAGATACAATGTATGGGTAACAGTGATGTCTGTGCAGGTACGCTTGCTGTGAGCTGTGTACATAGCTGTACAGTGTGGAGTGCGGGCTCTGTGCCACTGCACAGTAGCAGGACACAGCTATGTGTCTGTGCGATGCGTGACCTGGACGCATTACATTGCCATGTCTGTAAGTCAGTTCAGCTGCTCAGCAGCACGATATGGTGGACATTGGAGGCACCTGTAGTAGCTGTGGAGAGGCATTCCATGTCACTGGTGTACTACATCGGATGTCCAGGGGTCCACTACAGTGATGAACCCACTATGTGTGTACAGGGTGCAACGGTGACTACCCACTGTGGATGTGCTGTGTGGCACCATGCCTGTAGGTATCGACCATGGCCTTGTCTGTCTGAGTCATTGACAATTGTGTGTGGTAGACATCGCGCACACGGCCCTGTGGTGGCCCATGTGACATACAACCATACTAGTGTGAGGTGTCACATTCTGTACGGGTATGCTGACAGTGTGGATGTCTGCTATGTTGTGCATCGGTCATGTCATGGTGTGCCAATGCTGCAGCCAGACATCCACGCGCATGGGACATGGCATGTGCCATGTCACAACGGTGCACCCGATGCAGGGGCATGGGTCACATTGGTAACACCTGTGCTCTGGCCAGATCACAGCTCACTATGTGGTACTGTGTGCATACTGCACTGGCATACCAATGCATACTACACATGCAGCCATTGTGTAACACCTACACCATTGTATGCATAGGTTGTGTGGTGTCATACCACTCTACGCTAACGGGTGTATCTACTGTACATGGGTGGTGTGTGTGTCGGGTGGTGCGAGCTGTATACCGTGACTGGGGCACACACAGGTGAGCATGTCATGCCTAGACACATGGGGAATATCAATACAGCAGAACATGCCTTTGACTAGCAACAGACTTACCTGCAACAGACCCTTGTCCTTGCGACACGCCAGACGTACCTGTAAAGGCATTACACAAAGGTATACACATTAGCCATTACTATCTCCACGGTCAGCACTGTGCATGTCACATCATGCATGTGTGTGGTAGCAAGTGCTATGCACATGTCTGCTAACACAACATAGCATACTATGGTTTGCATCTTGTGTGGCCATATACCTGGCATGTATTGCTATATCATGTGTTGTACTATGACACCCACACCCACGCCGCTATCATACAAACATGCAACACTGACTTACCATGCGGCTCCAGGCTCATAGCTCGAGACACCCACCTCCACGATGGACGCAAGTGTTTCTGCGTGTTGTTCCGCGGGTGTCGCCAGACTGGCCAGGAGCCCTCCGCGGCTGTGAGTGGGGCTGGGTTGGTGGCCCACCACCCGTCCCACGTTGTTGCCTGGCGATTGCAGCGGCACGCTGTCTTGCATGCCGGATCAGGTCTGTGCAGTGCCTGCGGATTTGCTGATAGCTGCGGTTGTATCCGCCCACGCTGTTCACCCTCCTGCACATCTCCTCCCACATCTCCTGCCGTTCCTGTGCCTGCTGTGGCACATGGCTAAATAGTGCGGCGTGGTTACTATGGAGGTATGGAATGATCACCTCCTCCTCCTGTTGGCTGAAAGGTGGAAGCCGGGAACGTGGCATTATCTGGAAGACATAATGATGGTGGCAGGTCACATTCACACTGCTGTGCTGGCATACTGTTGGAAATACATTGCTATGACATGTACGACATCTGCACAGTGATCTGTGAAGGGCATCGTGGCAGTGACACAGCCGATGTTGTGGCTTCACACCATTGAGCACTGGGTGTCACATCATATCTGTGTGCCACCCCATCACACTGTACACGCACCATGTAGATGTTAGCCTGCCGTGGACATGTGTACCTGGCTGCACCTATGTCCATATCAGTTGGCATAGGTCCCCATGTGACGCCTGTGCTACTGTTCACCTGGACGCTGTGTATATGTCAGTACACATCACGTCTGTGTCCATTGTGAACGCCAGCAGCGGCACTGTACACATACACATGGACACCTGCACATGCATGTGTTGTGCCATGTACTTCCACACAGCACTGTACGGGTGCTGGACAACTTGCCACAGCTCACCTGTGTTGCACATGTGATAGACATGGAGCAATGTGTAACCATGACACATTAGCAGGAAAGGCCATGCATAGCATGTACACACACACATTGTGCAGAGCATCACACAGCACCTGTAACATGACAGGGTGCATCACCGCCACATTACTGCTGTGTATGGTTGATAGTGAGAGTGCCTTTGTCCATTGCACCATGTAGGACTGTGATAGCTCATGCAGCCTTGCTGGTCAGGTCTGCATGATATGGCAGGGTATGCCACATACATGGCACTGGGTGTGATCCACCTTGGGGTTGACGGTATTGGCAGGGTGGCTGTCCATTGCATATGTCATAGCTGTGTGAATATGGACATTCAACATGTTTATCACCATGGTGTGGACACTGTCCTCAAGCGAGGTATGCTGTACGCTGCTTGCTGAGGGTGTGTCTGGTGCATCACACATCCATGCATACACTGTAGCCCTGGCAGGTGCTATGTGCTGGGATATTGATCGACACAGTGCTGTATGTGGACACACACCGCTATCCCATGCACATGGATGGCTGCCTGCACTGATGTGGGTACCACATATGTGTACATCCAGTGCCCGCTGCCACCCACATGTCTGCTGCTGCACTACACACCGCCATCCCTCCCTCTGTGAATGTGGTGTTGGGCACAGCATAGGTATCCATGTATGGGGACAGGGATGTTCACATAGCAGGCCCACTGATGGTATCGTCGATCTGACCATACACATATGATGCACCCCTCACACATACAACCCATTCATATTGTTGTTCACAACGGTGACACAGCTATATTGCTATGCCGGAGGCATTCACAGACATACATACACAGAGGCATGCACGTCCATCTGTGGCATTACCTGGACTATTGCTGTGGTTCAGCACCTAACGTGTTTGACTGCAGCTGGCGCAGACCTACTGTGCACATGTCTACACGGTAGGCCTGTTCTACGGTAGGCATCTGTGATGTGCTGTGCACATCTCATATCTGCACATTTGGTTGGTGTCCATCGGTCCACGGGCCAGTGGTGGGACATACAGGGATGTTGCTGAACATATATGCATGCAACCCTGTACAGCTGTGATGCTAGCCTCTCAGATGCTCATGTGTCGTGGACGTGAACACCATACACACACATGTGGTTGTGGGCTGGCGTCCGTACCCATCTCCACCTGTGGGTTGCTATCATCCCATCCAAACACCAACCCTCGCACGTACGGCTGCCCGGCCAACCAACCTTGTAGAAAACACCAAAAGCCAGCAAGATAGTGTCACCGTTTATTCAGAGGCAAAAAAAGCGGACAAAAATGTCCAAATTCAAAAACTCATACTAGTTTCGGCACCAGCCTTCATCAGTGAGTGAAAATCATCAAAAAATCCATAGTCAACGTCAGTTTAAATATTGTAATAAACCAATAAAAATACAGACATTTGCATATGGCTTCCAAGTTAGATTTAAAGCAACATGACACTATTCGTTTAAATATATATCCCCATACAATACAGATGCTCATAAGCTATAGTTCTAATAATGAACTAGAATCACCTAAAACAAATTATGGCATATTATTTATACACATAATTATAATATAGTCTTAAATTGCATAAGGAAAAATATGTATAAAGTGTCATGTAATGTACAAATGTGTCAAAAATGAGGTGGATTATAAATGGTCATTGAGACCTGGGGAAAAAGGGCTCCTAAGTGTGTGATCCAGTATCTTTCTTTATGGCTTAGGATACCTTGCCATCCTGTCTGGTTTTGCCTATTTCCTGTAATTTTGTCTATAATAGTAAACATAAACTGAGCACTGGGATGTTTGACTGTATGTAGGTATAGTGCATTTGATGCCTTATGGTTACGTGACATGTCGCCATGATGTTCCCAATTCTAATACGTAGTGAACGTGAAGTCTTGCCAACATAGAATGATTTACATTGGCATGTAGCCAAATATATAACCCAGCTAGTGGAACAATTACCGAAAATTCATTTTTGCCCCCCAAAAGGGAAAAATTTTTTTTAAAAAAACCCTTTAAAAGGGAATCCCCCCAAAAAAAAATTTTTTTTTTTAAAAAAATTTTGTTAAACCCCCCCCCCAAAAAAAAAAAAAAAGGGGGGGGGAAAAAAACCCCAAAACCCAATATTTCACATTTTTTTTTTTGGGGGGGGGGGGGTTTTTTTTTAAATTTTGGGGTTTTAAAAAAGGGGGGCCCCCCAAAGGGGGGGGTTTTTTTTAAAAAAAATTTTGTTTTTTCCCCTTTTTTCCTTTTTGTTTTTCCCCCAAACCCCCCCCCCTTTTCCCCAAAAAAACCCCAAAAAAAAAAAGGGAAAGATTTAAAATTTAAGGGGAAAAAGGGAAAAAAAAAAAATTTTTTACAAAAAAAAAAATTTAAACCAAAAAAATTTGAAAAACCCGGGTTTTAAAATTTTTGGGGTTTTTGAAAGGGTTTTAAAATTAAAAAGGGGTTTCCCAAAAAAATTTTTTTAATTTTTTTTAAAAAAAATTTTGGTTTATTTTTTAAAAAAAAAAAGTTTTCCCCAAAAAAAAAAAATTTTTTAAAAAAAAAAAAGGGGTTTTAAAATTTTTTTTGGGGGGGGGCCCCCCTTTTTTTTAAAAATTTTTTTTTTTGGTTTTTGTTTTTTTTAAAAAAAAACCCCCTTTTTTTTGGTTTTGGGAAACCAAAAAAAACCAAAAAAATTGGTTTTTTTTGGGGAAAATTTGAAAAAAAATTATAAAAAAAAATTTTTTTTTTGGGGGAACCTTTTTTTTTGGGGTTTTAAAAAAAAGGGGAAATTTTTTTTAAAAGGTTTTTTTTCCCCGGGGTTTTTTTTTTTTTTTTTTCCCCCTTAAATAAAAACCCCCGGGAAAAAAATTTTTAAAAAAATTTTTCCAATTTTTTTTTTGAAAAAATTTTTTAAAAAAAGACTTTTTTTTTAAAAACCCCGGGAAAAAAATTTTTTTTTTAAAATTTTTTAAAATTAAAAAAAATTTTTCCCCAAAAAATTTTTTTGGGAAAAAAAAAAAATTTTAAAAAATTTTAAATTTTTTAAAGGGGGTTTTCCAATGGGGGAAAACCCCTTTTTCCTTTTTTTTTTTTTGGGGGGTTTTTTTTTTTAAAAAAAGGAAAATTTGGGAAAAAAGGGAAAAATTTTTTTTTTGGGTTAAAAAAAGGGGGAAAAAAAAAATTTTTCCTTTTTCCCAAAATTTTTTTTTGGGGGGTTTTTCCCCCCCCAAAAAAAAAATTTTTTTTTTTTGGGGGAACCCCCCCTTTTTAAAGGGGTTTTTTAAACCCCTTTTTTAAAAATAAAGAAAAAAAAGGGGCCCCAAAAATTTTTTTTTTTAAAAAAAAACCCCCCCCAAAACTTTTTTTGGGGGAAAAAAAAAAATTTTTTTTTTTTTTTTAAAAAAGTTTCAAACCTTTAAATTTTTTTGGGGGGAAATAATTAAAAGGGGGGAAAAACCCCTTTTTTTAAAAAAAAACCCCTTTTTAAAAATTTTTTTTTTAAAAAAAAAAGGGGCCCCTTTTTTTTGGGGGTTTTTTTTAAAAAAAAGGGAAAAAACCTTTTTTCAAAATTTTTTTTAAAAATTTTTTTCTTTTTTAATTTTTTTTCCATTTTTTCCCCCCCCCCGGGGAAAATTTTTTTTTTTTTTAAAGTAAAAAAATTTTTTTTTTTTGGGGGAAAACCCCCGGGTTTTTTGAAATTTTTAATTTTTTTTTTTGGGGGGTTTTTTGTTTTAAAATTTTTTAAAAAAATTTTTTTTTAAAAAACCCTAAAAAATTTTTTTTTTTGGTAAAATTTTTTAAAAATTTTCCCCTTTTTTTAAATTTTTTCCTTTTAAAAAAAAAAAGGGGGCCAAATTTTTTAAAATTTTTGGGGTTTTTAAAAAAAATTTCCCTTTTTTTTAAAAAATTTTTTTTTAAAACCAGGGTTTCTTTAAGTGGGGTTTCCCTTTTTTTTTTTTTGGGCCAAAGGCCCCCCCCCCCTTTTTTTTTTTAAAAAATTTTTTTTTAAGATTTTTTTTTCCCCCTTTTAAATTTTTTTGGGGGTTTTAAAGGGGGGGGGCCCCCCCCAAAATTTTCCCAACCCCCCCCCTTTTTTTTTTTCCCCCCCCAAAAAAAAAAAAAAAATTTTTAAAAATTTGAAAAAAAAAGGGCCTTTTTTTTGAAAAAAAAAATTTTTTTTAAAAAAGGGTTTTTTAAAAAAAATTCCCCCCAAAAATTTTTTCCCCAAAAAAACCCCCAAAAATTTTTTTAAAATTTTAAAAAAAATTTTTCCAAAAAAACCCCCCCCGGAAAAAAAAAAATTTTAAAAAAAAACCCCCCCCAAAAAAACCCCCAAAAATTTTTAAAACCTTTATCAAAAATTTTAAAACCCCAAAAAAATAAAAAGATAAAATTTCCCCAAAAAAAAATTTTTAAAAAAATTTTTAAAAAAAAACCCCTTTTAAAAAAAAACCCAAAAAATTTGGTTTTTAAAACCCAAAAAAAAAATTTGTTTTTTTTTAAAAATTTTTTAAAAAAAAAAACCCCCCTTTTTTTTTAAAAAAAAAAAAAAGGGGGCCAAAAAAAATTTTAAATTTCCCCCCAAAGGAAAACCCCCAAAAAAATTTTGAAAAATTTTTTTTTTCCTCAAAAAAAAAAATTTTTAAAAGTAAAAAAAAAAAAAAAATTTTTTTAAAAAAAATTTTTTTATAAAAAGGGGCTAAAAAAAAAAAAATTTTAAATTTAAAAAATTTAAAAAAAAGGAAAAAAAAAAAATTTTAAAAAAATTAAAAAAAAAAATTTGGCCAAAAAATAAAAAAAAAAAATTTAAAAAAAAGGGGATATTTTTTAAAAAAAATTTTTTTTCCCCGGTTTTAAAAGGGAAAAATTTTTTTCCAAAAAAAAAATTAAAAATTTTAAAAAAAAGGTTGGGAAAATAAAAAAAAAACCCCCTTTAAAACCCCTTTTTAAAAAATTTAAAAAAAAAAAAAACCCAAAAAAACCCCTGGGTTTTTAAAAAAATTTTTTAAAAAAAAACCAAAAAAAAAATTTTTTTTCCCGGGAAAATTTTAAAAAAAGGCCCTTTTGGAAAATTTTTTTTAAAAAAAAAAACCCTTAAAGTCCCCCCTTTTTAAAAAATTTTTTTAAAATTTAAACCTTTTAAAAAAAAAAATTTAAAAAAAGGCCCCCTTTTATTTTTTTTTTTGGGAAAAGAAAAATTTTTTAAAAACCCAAAAAAAAAAATTTTTAAAAAAATTTCCCCCGAGAAAAAAAAAAAGGGGAAAAAAAAAAAACCCTTTTTTTTAAAAAAGGGGGAAAAAAAAAAAATTTCCCCTTTAAAAAAAATTAAAAAACCCGGCCACCCCCTTTTGGGAAATTAAAAAAGGGGGGTTTTTAAAAAAGGAAAACAAAAAAAACCCCTTTAAAAAAACCCTAAAATTAAAAAGGGAAAAAAAAACCCCAAAAAATTAAAAATTTTTAAAAACCCCCCAAAAATTCAAAAGGAAAAAAATTTTTTCAAAAAAATTTTGGCCCCCCCCAAAAAAAAAAAAAAAAAAATTTTTAAAAAAAAACCAAAAAAATTTTTTTTAAAAAAAGAAATTTTTAAAAAAAAAAAAAAAAAAAAAAATTTTCTAAAAAAAAATGCATTTTAAAAAAAAAAACCCAAAAAAAGGGGGGTTTTTTAAAATTTGGGGTTTTTTTGGGTTTTTTTAAAGGTTTTTTTTTTTTTTTTTAAAAATTTTTTGGTTGATTTTTTTGATAAATTTTCCTAAAAGGGGGGGTTTTTTTTTTTTTTTTTTTTTCCCAAAAACCCTTTTTTTTTTTTTTTTTTGGGGGGGCGGCCGGGGGGGGTTGGGGTTGGTTTTTTTTTTTCCGGGGTTTTTGGGGGGGGTTTTTTTTGGGCCTTTTTTTTTTTTTTCCCGGGGGGGGGTTTCTTTGAAACCATCGCTCATTTTCTATTACTTTGTATAACCAATTTGGGACACTTCTGAGTTACTGCACTCATATGAGGTCTGGATTATATCTGGCGTTTTGAGGTATTGAACGGCTCTAAAGGTACTGTCCAGTTTTGTGGTTACTAATATCCTGTTTACTAATGGAGACGTTTCACCAGTTTAACTTTTGTTTTATGCCCAGGTTTGTGTGCTCATTTGCATTCTGCCTTTATGCAGAAGATATCGGGCTTCGATTCAAGGCTCCGCCATCTTTAAACTTGATTCTGGCTTTATTTTCAAACCGCTTGTCATCTGTTCACCATTATTTTGTGGACACATCGACACTTAGACAAGCCGAAAAGGAATCGCAGTGCATAGCTTCTGTTCTGGGCTTGACTTTACAAACTTTTTGCTTTTGTTATATTAGGTTTACAGGTTTTGGACTGGCACTTTGCAAATATTCAATTATACTTTTTGGGCTGGACTTCATTTTGGGGGTTACATCAAGACGGTTCTTCTCATTTCTAGTGTCGGGACTTGTAAACAACAGAACATGCCATAAGGAATCGCGGCTTATGTGGAACTTTATCTATTGACTGTTTTGGACTCAATATACATGGTTTGCTTTTTTTGATAACCTGATATAGATCATGTGTATGCATTACTGTTAAAAATTGTATTCTACTAAGCGATTGTTGTTATCGGCCACGTTCAATGATCATTATTTAGTGAAACTACATTCAAATAAAGTTTCGTATGCTTTCAGTTGAATGTTGGGGCTACATTGCATGGTGGCATGATTATTGTACTTATTGAAAGTCTAACCTGATTCCAATCCAATCTGGTCGTGTCAAGGATCCAGTTCTTTACATTCTTGGGTCGTTGATGTATTTAGTTTGAACAAATACTCTTTGCAGTTATTTAGAAACTTAACTATCTGGGGGTTGGTATTGGATTTGGTTTCTTAAGAGCAACATTACTTTTTGGTATATATATACTTATATCCACTGTTTGGGATTTGGATATTTTGGTATGAGTGGGTTTATTATCTGGAGTTTGATCACATTATATGGATCTTATACTCTGTAACTACTCAGATACCATTTTTTGGTTGATATTGCAAATATTCCTATATAAAGAAATTTTGCTTGGAACTATAATAGTACCAATTTCCCACTTCAGTGATTCCATCTTTTTACATTTACCTTAAGGAATAATTTTGGTCCTGTATATAACAATAATACTTTACAATCGTGCTGGTGGTTGTACTATTTTTTAAACTATTTTTTAAACATTTTTTGTTCTATATTGTAGTACACTAACAGTAATTCTTACAATAACAGTGGTCTTGCTTGTGCATACATGTGGGTTTCATATCATGTATATTTTGTCTTGAGCAGCATGCATAGTGCTGGTTTATAAAGTTTAGTGCATATTAAGGTGTAGGAGAGGTTTTGTCTAGTGGTTATAACCATGTCATGGGTACTTAATATTTTTTAAAAAAAGTTAGTTCATTATTTTGAAATGTTTCTAGACAACAACACATTTCATTTGTGTGTGCATTACAGTCAAGTAAGTTTTTTTATGGGAATGCAGTAGAACTTTTGGTGTACACCGGTTGAGTCCAATTGATGTCTTGTTCATGATACTGTTCGCATGTTATATCTATATAGTATATGTTATGGGTTTGAACCCCTCTTTTTGATACCAAGTTAATTACACATGGTTTGAGAGTGCAGAGATTCTAATAAGATTTGTCAGTGACTAACTCTATATATATTTTGATTTTCCATTAATGCTCACAGGACAATATTGGACTTATGTCCTGAGTAAAGCTTCTAAATATATCTAGAAATTGACAATATTATATTGGTGCTATTTTTTGACAGATATCTTATTGGTTGGGTATTAGTAACCTATTTATCCTTGGATGATTCCTCATTTATACACACTGAGGGTTACATTGACTTGAAACTGACCTTAGTGGTATTTAAACATCAAAGTTCTTTTGATGTTTTTTCTGGGTAGTTCTGGCCCTGTCCCTGCCTATCTTTTTTCATAGTTTTTACTATTTTTTGTAGTATTGAATTTTTTTGTTTGCTCCTTGGACATTTGTCAGATAGTATGGATCTAGATAAGATCTTGGAGGGGCTGTGTGCTGATAGGGAAGACTTGGCTATTTTTGGTGTTAACCAAGCCCCAAGCAGCAACCCCACTCAACCTGTTACAAATCCCACAGACAATTGTGAGTTCTGTTTTCGGGATTTGGAAAAAGGTTTGAAAGGATTAAGAGCCAACATTTGGCATCTTCGGCTATTTAAAGCCTATTTACACAAAAATATTGCACCTAGAGGACTACGGATAAAATTGCACCCACTTGTAAGCAGATCTGAAGAGAGGCTTAATGAAGAATGGGATGCAGCACTTAAAGAAGGATCCATGGTTTTTGTAAAGATCCTAGCTTCATATTATGAAAGAACAATAGATATATGTCTTTCAGAAGTTAAGAATCTAGCAAATACATGTAAAAAACATGAATCGAGTCCCAAATATTTTGAGCATCTAGACAAGTTGTCCAAGGAGTTAACATCCTATGATAAAATCATCAGAGAGAGAAAAATAAAGAAATTCAACAGAGATAGTAATGATTATGAAAGGGGACACCCATTTCAAGTACAACGATCTGTGAGGTTTCAAGATAATGTCCCTACTATGGGCAGGGGCAGGACTAGAAAAAGGCCCAGATCTATATTAAAGAATAGGGATCATTTTCAAACAAGTACCTCAGGGGAGGAGTCATCTAACACCGACGGTGAATATGCCAACACTGTCAATTCTCCACTAAAAAAGAAAACCAACACTCATTACCCTTTAGACATGGTAGGAAATCCAGAGGGGGGAGGAAACATAGGAACAAATATATCTACAGATTCAATGACGGGACTCATTCAGGCATTACTCAAGTAGACACACAAGGTTTTGAAAATGTGTTGAATCTATCGGATCATGTATTAACATCAGAACAAAAACAAGTTCTCAATAAAGGGTTAAACTTTGTTCCTAGCTTTTTTTGTGATGAATACCAAACCTCATTAGATGTCATTGATTTTTGTCGTAGACTCAACCTTAAACTGTTTTTTTCAGAACAGGATAGTTCTAATGCTCAAAGATCAACTGATTTCACCTTCCACAAATCATCATTTCAGCCACCTATGAATAAGAATGTAGCGATATTTCAACAAGCGGTGTTAAAGGATTTACATTTTCCTCTTTTTGAAGTTGCTACTGGTAGGGATAACATCAGTTCTACTGAAAGAGTGGCTTTGTCAGAACTTAGAAACAACCAAAATATAGCAATACTTCAAGCTGACAAGGGGGGTGCAGTGGTGATCTTAAACATGGACTTCTATATAAATGAGGGCTTACGACAATTATCTGACAGACAATGCTATATGAAAATGGATATTGATCCAACAATGAAATTTAAAAAAGAGATAGATCTGTTTTTACAATCTGCATTGGAGGAGGGTATACTCTAATAAAACGGTTCAACATTTACAGGTGAAGGAACCGGCTAGACAAATTCTGTACCTATTACCAAAAATACACAAATCTCTCACACATCCACCAGGTAGGCCTATAGTTTCTGGCCATGGTTCTCTTACAGAACCTTTGTCTGCTTTTCTCACCCAATTTCTAAAACCATTATTGTCCCTGGTTAGAGCAAGAATTCAGGATACCACGCAATTTTGCAAATCATTGAGGATTGTCAACTAGAACCTCATTGGATAATGTGTACACTGGATGTCAAATCCCTCTATACCAGTATTCCGTGATTGGGCTGGGCTCCAGGCTGTTGAATATTGGCTTGCTAAATCAGAACTATATTCTCCGGTTTCAACACTTTGCTTATTTGTCTTACCTAACATGTTTTGAATAAAAATGTGTTCTATTTCCAGGGTGATTGCTATTGGCAACTATATAATGCGGCGATGGGGCTTCTTTTGCCCCCATCTATGCAGATCTTTTCATGGCCTACCTTGAGGAATGCCTGATTTACAACCCTTTACACAATTTATATCTTGTGGAAATAGACATATGGAGAAGATATTTAGATGATTGTTGGATGGTGTGCGGATGCTAATTATTTACAGGAGTTTTTGGAACATTTAAATAACAACATTTGGGGCATTGAATTCTCTATTACATTCCATAGAGAAGTTATAACCTTTTTGGATGTTACAGTATATCGTAACAGTGATAACACACTCAATACAAAAATTTATCGGAAATATCCCCAGTTTAACACCTTGTTACATGCTCATAGTATGCATCCACGCCACACCATCCGGAACATCCCCAAATCTCAATATCTGAGAATTCGGAGAATCAATTCATGTTCACAGGACTATTCTACAGCTAAAGCAGATTTACTAACCAGATTTCTGGACCGGGGCTATTGCATTTCTGATATTGAATTAGCCAAGACTTATTCTGACAACCAAGAAAGGAAGACATTGTTGGAATACAGGGATAAAAGTAGAAACATCAATAGCTCTAAAGTCAGACTAATCACTACACTTGGTAAAAATCATCAGACTGTCAGGCAAGCGGTGAACCAAAATTGGAACATCTTATTAGCAAATGACTTTTGAGGGGATTTTAGACAACCAATGCTCATTTTCATTTAGACGTGGCAAAACATTAGGTACCCTGTTTTCCCATTATAAACATAAAGAAAGTGGGGCAGCTAAATATAAACAACTTACTATAATGGGGACGAATTATTGGGAACATTCAGGTGTGGACATTGTGTATCTTGTGCTCATGTCAATCAGCTCAAACAATTTACGAGCTCCAATACCAGCAAAGTGTATGATATCAAGGTTTTGGTAATTGTTCCACTAGCTGGGTTATATATTTGGCTACATGCCAATGTAAATCATTCTATGTTGGCAAGACTTCACGCTCACTACGATTAGAATTGGGGAACATCGTAGCGACATACGTAACCATAAGGCATCAAATGCACTATACCTACATACAGTCAAACATCCCAGTGCTCAGTTTATGTTTACTATTATAGACAAAATTACAGGAAATAGGCAAACCAGACAGGATGGCAAGGTATCCTAAGCCATAAAGAAAGATACTGATCACACACTTAGGAGCCCTTTTTCCCCAGGTCTCAATGACCATTTATAATCCACCTCATTTTTTTGACACATTTGTACATTACATGACACTTTATACATATTTTTCCTTATGCAATTTAAGACTATATTATAATTATGTGTATAAATAATATGCCATAATTTGTTTTAGGTGATTCTAGTTCATTATTAGAACTATAGCTTATGAGCATCTGTATTGTATGGGGATATATATTTAAACGAATAGTGTCATGTTGCTTTAAATCTAACTTGGAAGCCATATGCAAATGTCTGTATTTTTATTGGTTTATTACAATATTTAAACTGACGTTGACTATGGATTTTTTGATGATTTTCACTCACTGATGAAGGCTGGTGCCGAAACTAGTATGAGTTTTTGAATTTGGACATTTTTGTCCGCTTTTTTTGCCTCTGAATAAACTGTGACACTATCTTGCTGGCTTTTGGTGTTTGCTATCATCCCACACACTCCTTGTACTGTATGTTCAGGCTATGCACCTATGTGGGGCTTGTGTGCATGCAATACGATACTATATGCCTTTGCACCCTTCACAGACAATGTCACACAGGTACACCGGCAGCCGTACACATCGCAGGTTGTTGTCAGCACGTCACATGTGGTACACACCTAACACATCTCCTGTGGGACATGGTCATTTGTACGGGCATGTCCAGTAGTCACATACCACAGCTACCCCTACATGATGGCTATGCAGGACATGTGTGTGTACAGCTACTGTGACATGTACACGAGCAATGCCCCCCTACCTACATCACATGGTACTACCTGTGGAGTATGTGTGTCTGCATCCATGCTATGGCCATAGATGACAATTGTACATCAATATGTGCAACATACCTCATTGGGGGTTGTCATGTGCACATGTTCCATGTGTCAATGCATTGTTTGTGTCTGTTGGGCGGTCATTGTTGTGCATGGTTTACATGGCTGACATAGCGTACTGTGTCTGATTCCAGGTACGCCATTGGGCTACCAGCATTGTACATTTCTACAGCACATTCCAGCCATCATGTAGCCAGCTTAGATGACAGTGGGAGGTGTTCCGCCATGTGCACATATGTCACACAGTACAAGGGTGACTGACACACATTGTCAGGACTGGGTTCTGACTGCTGTGGATGTGTGTACTGGTGTTGACAACCATGACTGCACCAGATGGTGTCTTCTGGATGTGTAACATTCACAACACACACCTACATTCACATAGCAGCACATCGCCCACGACAATGGACATTCCTGCATGAACACTGTGTACGGTATGTCTGTATGACCACTGCATATATCACTGGTAGCCACCAGCATGGCTGCCTACAACAGCAGTGTGTATCCTGTGCAAACATGGGTTAAACCAGTCACAACACACCTGTGTCAGATGGCCCTGTAGTGGGTGACAGTGCAGTTCCATTCATCATGTAACAGTATACATCGTGCACAAGTATGTTGCAGACATGTGAACGGCTGTGCTAGTCAACATATGCACACATGACACATCACCTGGTACACCGTGTCTGCCTTGCCACCTGCTATTGTGACCACCCTGTGATGACATTGTACGGTCCACATGGACTGGGACATGTGATGGCTCAATGGTGAATTAACCCTCCAGGTGTGTGTCTAGCCAGGTGTCCAGTAGCCAGTGGTCTGCACGCAGGGACAGTGTACATTGGCCTACTCTGTCACTGGGACTGTTGACTATGGTCATACTGCAGTTATGCAGGCATGTGGTGTTTGTCCAGTCTGATAGTCGTGTTCAACCACACTACCGTGGCACACATGACCTGTGGAGATCTGCCTAAGGTGTGCAGCCCACATGTACATCTTCACATGCTATGCTGCCTGTGCAGCGGTGTCACATGTCTGTCTCCGGCAGGGCTGTCACAGGTAGGCACAGCATGCAGTGATGTGTGACAATGCTTACACCCTCCACTGTGCTGTACACAAGCACTGCACACACAGTACAGCACACATGTCATTTATCTGCAGTGCCTGGGACCTGCCTCCATGCCCTACACGCACACCTGCCAGTCCAGATTGTACACAGATCATACCTCCCAGGCACATACCTGGACTGCAACACACACGGGTGGGTGGTTCCACACCACACCGTGATTTACTCACATACTGCATATTCCCATGACACATTGCATCATAGGTAATCCATGTTCAGATACCCATGTTCGTGACCGCTACGCACATTGTGACACGCAACAGTGAATACACTGTACACCACAGGTTACATGCCGGTCGTGTTGGCATACTGTACATTGTACCTAGGACAGTTGCTACTGCTATGTATTGACAGCAACACGCCCTTCCCTAGTATGGACTCCCATGTACCCACACATGCTTGGCCATGCAGTACGCATAGCTGGGTGACACATTACACGACACATACCATACCTACACTGCCCTCGGCATGCACCAAACCTCCATGTGTCTGTGTGCTAGGCCTACACACCTCCCCCCTCTGTTTGCTGAACATCCATGCTTCTCATCCCTGCTAGCCACACCCTAAACACACAACCATAGCAGCATGCATGGTACATACACACTACAGCCGGTATTACTGACATCCACTGACAGAGGTAGTTGATGGCATGGCACCCCATACGATGGAAAGTCTACGTGCCTATGCCAACACTGATCACAGTGCACTTCTGCTACATTTACACACTGGTAGGGACCATGCTATTCCACACTGAGACATGGTGGTACTGGCCTTTCACAGACGCCACAGTGGTATTCCTGTTCCATGCACACGTGCTGTATGGGCACATGTGCAGGCTGTTGCACGGTAGTTATGTTCACCTGTGTGTTGTGTGTCACTTGACAGTCATGGTGTGTCCTCATGGTGCATGACATACTCCACAGCTAGCTACCTACACATGACTGCCAGACATTGCAGTGTGGGCCCTCACGCAGTGTGGTGGTATGTCTCTGCTGTTTGACTACATCCACATTCAATGCGGCATACCACAGTCATGCAGGCATTGCCAACACAGATGTTGCTGGCATCGTGCCTGCCAGTGGGGTACCTACCAACAATACACACTCTCACTCAGTACAGGGTTCCAATCCTTGGCTGGACATTGTATTAACCCTGTGGACACATACATAGTACTGCCATGCACATGTTATGTCCGGGAACACACTCCCAATGTCACCTCAAACCGCCATAGTTGTTGTATCCCGCCAACCTGGCTGTTACATGTCTCTGCAGCAGCACACTGCAGTGACTGCTAGCCCATTCATGTACGTTGTGTACCCTGACCACCACACTACCACATCTATCACACTACACATGGATGGTACTGCATTGCACGTATGGGGCTGCATCTCTACACCCATGACTGGGCCATTCAGTATGGCACTGGGCCACATCTTGACATACATGCTTCACACACTCATTGACTACCTGCATGCCTTTACTGGCACCCTTGTTGGGCTTCTGTGCGCAACAGCACACCACATCCCATGCTGGCCACCTGTCATACTATTGCATGGGTGGTTGGGGTGGTACAGAGGGTATCACATCAGACATGCTCCGCTCTTTGCCCTTCAGCACCATTCCACTTTATGCTATTGCCAATGTACACATCCTGCATCACATCATACCCTATGTCTCGGGATGTTACGCCATGTGCCTTCTGTACAGTTCACACAGTGGTGCAGGCATATCATGCTAACTACAACAAGTCAGGGACGTGTGACATTGCACAGTCCTCATACATGTGGCCCCTCATGCTCAGTATTTGCATATTTACACTACCTGCTGTCACACAGTACTGTACATGCCTACATATACCACTTCTACATACCTGGCAGCATTCTAGCTCATCCTACTCATGTTGCTGACACCCATACAGGTGTCAGTGTGGCAGATATATCATGTAGATATCATTGCATCAGTTACATCACACATAGTGCATACACATCACCTTTGCATACTGACAGTCATGCGGTGTGTATCACATGGATACTGTCCCTATACAGGCATATCACGTTGTACATGGTTGATGTACACACACATGCCCCACATGGTGCTGTGGTTGCCATATTCCACCATGGCGTGGGTACACATGTGCAGGACCACGCATTTCTGGACCGTATGTCTAGCTGATACCTTGGGTGCCCTTGTACCTGTGCCATACACACATGTACACTCAGGCCATGTTACAATAACACATGTGTGGTGTACCTTACACAATGGATACAACGTTACATGTCTCAGTATAGTCATGCTGTGATCTCTACCCGGCTCAGACAGTTTACATATGCAAATGACAGTCATGTAACACATCTGTAGTCACCTGCATGCCACTAACATAGGGGTGTAATCTACTCTGCCATGGGCCATGTTCTCCACAGTACTGATGCATGTAGTACTCCTACATGGCGTTTGCAGTGGGCAGGGTGGGAGGAGCAGTCCTGCATGTGTGCACACATGCCACATTTCTCGGCCCGGGCGTCTGTGTGACATCCACAGACTGGACACACACCGTGCTGTGGGACATAGGTCCTGTGCACATCCCACAGGGGCACACTGTGTCACTAGTCATGTGATAGCTCCCTTGCTGGTAGGGTGACACAGACCCATGGTACCACCACAGCGGACGTACTGTATAGACATAACAGTTGACATCCACTTCTGCCGTTCAGTGGACACTACCATGGGGGGGGGGGTGTCACTACTGTGTACATTGCACATGTGTTTACACACGGCCCTGCTGGACATCATTGTGGCACACATTGCACCTGCTACGGAACGTTTGGACATGGTTACTTGCTGTTCCCTCCATTTCGGGTACCTATTCTGCTACTACATTGTCCCATATGTGCAGGCCATACATATCTTGTGTATGTACATAACATTAGGCCATCCCTCCATCATGCATGCTGTGTCTGTGATACTGTCTATGATTTCTGAACATATCCATCATGACAGCTTTGCATTACACATAATTGACATAGTCACCCCTACTGCATGGGATACGTGCATGTCGTGCGCACATTCCGTATGACATCGACGGTATATGCCCATGCACATGTGTGCTGTGACACTATACATACATGTCCTATCCCCTGCTGTGGCACTTCATTGTTGGATATCCACTGCCAGCATCAGCGTGGGTGGTGGCATTGTTCTGTGTTTGCAACCCCTATGGCAGACCTGGGGTAGGGTTACTACCTGTGCCACTTTGCAAGGGACAGTCCCTCTTTGGGCAGTTGTGTCCTGACAAAACATATTACAAATGGCAAATGTCCTGACATTGTAGGACATAATTATGTCCCATTTTTATGTAAGAGTTGCATAACATAGTTATTTATGTATGTACATTCCTAAATGTTACAAGACACACAATAAGCAACTTAACTGCTACAAGACTACACTTTTATTTAGGCAAATGAGTACAGTTCTACCCTTTGTACTGACCATGGGTATGTGTCCACCTGTAACATCTGATGTGTGTCCCGAAGATGTCCCACTTTGGCCATTTGAAAAGGTGGCAAGCCTAACCTGGGGTTATCCCGGGTGTGTACATGTTGTCCCACTGCTCTGCACACGTTGTCCACAGTCGTTGGTATGCTGCGCTTAGCATTACATAACCAACCTTCACCTCTCTCTGCCTGATGGACAGGTATCTTTACCTACACACACCGTTCACATACTGTACAGATTCATCATACCTATCGTGCGTTACACACCAGTACATGTCGTTGGTTCGACATACCTTTCCGGCCTTTGGTTCTGTGTTCTTCTGTATTTACTTGTTAGTCCTTTAGTATTCCTTCTTTGTTCGGTATGAACATACGGTTTGAATATCCAGGGAGTCTTCCTTATATTCATCGTCACCTAAGGCATGTGGGTTAATCAGGCCAATAGCTGTTCCTCGGTGTGTACTTATGCGCATATCACCGGTGATCCCCCTCCTTTCGTTCGTTACGCGTCGGCACTAGGACATGGTTCTTTCCTCGTGTGGCCGTTGGTTATTTGCAATACCTTCGCTAGGATGGTATGTATTGTATCATGTTTGTGTGACTGCATCCGCTATGTGTGGTGTTGGGTACATTTCGCTGTGGTGTTAGCCGTGGATTGTGTGTGTTGGGTATGGTATTCTGTTCGACATGTGGGTGTCCGTGTCCTGGCGGCGGCTGTCGATGGTGTTGTGCATTCAGATGTGTAACATAGCTGTTATATTCCTGTACACAACGGATGCAAGGATGCATCAGCCGCTGCTAGTGTTTCCCACGAGCTTGTTGTGGGTATGCCGCTGTCATTGACTGCCTGTATGTTTTTGCTACGGTTTTAGCTGTTATCCCTTTGATATGTGCGATGGGGTATATCTGCGGATGTGGGTAAGGGGTACGGGGTGTGAGTCTTGCATTTATACATACGGGATATGCTTGTGTGTGTGTGCTCCATCCCTGCTTGGGGGGCTGCAGGTTACCTGTCTGTTGTTCCGGGAATGTTTGTTTTGTTGATGTCGTGTGCTGTCGGTATCGCCTGCATGTGTGCTTCCTGCACGTATTCCTCCTTCACATGGGTTATATATCTGTGGATGTTCGTCCGTGCCTACTATCCATTGGCATTTTGTCGCTGATAGTTACGGTGAATGTGGTCCTATACTTGGGACGGCCTGTATGCTACCGGTAGCCTCCTATTCGTGTGCCGCTTGCTTACTTCACGGTCGTGGAACACACAGCGGTATTTACGGGACCGTAAGTGTTCCCGATCGGTGCCGGGATAGCACATTCATATTTTCGCCGTACATGCCTGATGCTGTGTAACGTTGCTGACGGACCGTGTTGAGTGTACCTTATGGCCGCCATACATACTGTCATGGTTTGTACATGCGTCCTTTGCATCTCCTGTTGGCTATGGCCCTGTGGTACATTCTGGGACATTTCCGCTTTGCATCGTTTTACGTCGCCACATGCATAGCCACTGAGGAGATGTCAGTACTACTTTGTGGGTACTGCTGTACATACGCCTATGGTTCCTGTACTGTATGCCTACGCATGTTATTACACTCCGCCTGTGACATGTCATCTACATACACATTTTACAGTGGCACACACATTACACACACACAGCGGAACACACGACAACCTCACCTCACACATACACATATTGCCGCCATGGCTCTCAACCTTCTATTTCCAGAGTGAGGAACACACACATTAGTAATGTGAAACAAATGGGCATAATGTGGAACACATAGTAATGGCATAGTGACAACTTCAGCTAAGTAGGTCATAGGTTGATTATAATATGCTGATTTACTTACAGTGAAGAACCTTTAATGAATTACTATGATTACATTCTATTTACCAGGATGTCATTTATATACATTCCTAACAATGGATGTTTGACAGACATTTTCAATGTGGAACTTTGAGGAACTGCGAGGAACATGAACTGTTTTACACCCCAAATGAGGTACGTTCCTCATAATGTCGTACACTTCACTGGTATGCTTGCCGCTGCGACCGACGGTTGAACACAATACGACGTTGGACGCCGGTGGCGGCGTGTATCTCCGCACTCATATCCTATGGATATGACATGCATATATCCCGTTACTGTACCGTGGACTGGTGACCATCCCGACACGCGGATATGTATTGATGCAGGTTGACATTTCCATGGCTGGCGTTACCTGCTCTGCCCACCCTCCCGGATGATCGGGTTGTCGGTCACTATGTTTACTATGTGGTGATTTCGCGTCTTACTTATCTGTGAACTTGCATCCCTGGGTTCCATATTACCCTGTTGTACTTTATATCTGTGTATGCATATATTTCTACATGTGTACTGATATCTATTTCCGTATCTGTGTATGCACATGACTACATATGTGGTCGACTTGCGGCGATAGTGGCAGCATACGGCCACGCCGTGTGGTGTAGAAATGGGGGGGCGTGAGGTGTTGGCGTTCCATGCTCTGGTGGCGAGTGGGTGTGCAGTGTTTGGCGGTGCCTTTGTTGGAGTCACACATACGTCCGCACATACGGTACACATTACGGGCGGACATGTTTGTGTGGCGTCCATTTTACTGTGTGTGCAGGTCAGGAGGTGTCAGTCCATGGGGCCTACACTGTCAAAGTATGTGCTATGCGTTCCCTCTTTGCCAGGGCGTAGGCATATTGGGTACGCCTCTGTCTACCTACTGGGGCTGGCTCAGTGTGTCCATGGCGCTGAACGCCCTGTGCTTGCCCTGGCAGTTGTGGCAGGCTTGGTGGCCCTCCGGCATTATGTCCCTGCAGCAGCTGTTTCCGCAGAATCATATTGTGTAGCATACAACATACTATGAATATGTGGGCACTTGTGCCTGGAGAGTACTGCAAGGCTCCACCGGATGTATCCAAGCACCGGAACCGTGATTTCAACATCCCGAACACACGCTCTATGATTATTCTTGTTTGTGCGTGTGCCTCATTATGGCGTTCTTGCATGTGTGTGTGTGTGCATTTCTGATGGGTGTCATCAACCACGGCTCCAGTGCGTAGCCAGCATCCCCCACAAGGTGACCTTGTGTGATGTCCCCCCTGGCGAATACCTGATACAGCTGTGAGGCATGCCAGATATGGGAGTCGTGGTAGCTTCCAGGGCTGCCAGCACACACATCCATGATAATGCCCTGCGCATTGCACACGACCTGGCAATTGATGGAGGGGTATCCCTTGCGGTTTATGTAGCGTCTACCCTGCTCCCCGGGTGGTGACTTAATTTCTATGTGAGTCTATCGCACCCAGGACCTCCGGGTATTGTGCCACACGGTGGAAGCGGCGCATATTGCTAGCCAACTCCTCCTGAGATGTGGGGAAATTTATGTGCTCATGGGCATGTGGTAACATGGCATCCAGGAACTGGTGTAGTACCCTGGATGCTGATGCCTGTGAGATGCCCATTATGTCCCCGGTTGGCCTTTGAAAGGTACCTGTAGCCAGTATTCGCAAGCTCACACATACCTTTGTGTCCACTGGGATGGGCTCCCCTCTGTTGTCTCTTGTTCTCAGGCGGCCGGCACAGCTCCACTATTTGCTGTAACGTGTCCCTGTCCACCCTGTAGCTCTACTATCTCCAGGTCTCGCAGCCCTGGTAGGTCACCCTTGGTCTGAACACTCTCCTTCTCCTGTGAGGCCTCACGGTAGTTGTCGGCACCACCCTCCGCAACTCCGTCTGTCTCTGCCACATACCTATGCATCACGCCACGGCGGCACCCAGCATATACATATTAAAAGTTCCCGCCTGTTTACACCCTACGGTGCGGCGTTTGGGAAATCGCACTGTGTGTTGTGTGCATTCACACTTAATACTGTTGTGCTGTATACCCGGTGATGTCATTGGGTGTGTCTGTGCAGCCGTATCCATGGCTTATTTCCGTGATTTTACGGTTGCAACTGCAACGGTACTGCCTGTAGTGTTACATTACAGTTGCCTGCATTGCCTTGGCTTTGCATCTTACATTACTGCATCCTGCAGGCACATGGCATATGATGCATTTTATCTGCAGCCGCAGTTATGCTACCTCTGTACTTGGCTGTGCTATTTCGGTTATTTGCTCTTTGCATTTCTGCTACATCCCCTACTATCTTTGCATTCATATGCCTCCCCTTTCCGGTTATGCAGGGGTCTGCATGCAGAGTTATCAGCTGCCGCCGTTTGCCCTTCCTGGATTGATTGGTGTTGATTGCTCATTACGGCTCCATTTACACTGCTTCCGCATTTCCTCATATTCTCCGCATTACCTTCCTATATCCGTGGTTGTTGACGGGAAGGCCGTCACATGACTGGTTTAGGGAACGTAGTCATCCTCGTGCACATGCATCTGTACGCGCATTATGTACTCTCAGCGCATCTATTTCCTAACACGCCAGTCCTGATGCTGTGATGTGCATTGTACAGCCCAGATTTGCTGACCTCCAATATCCTTCCTCCAAATGTGGCACACCTCTCTGTGGTTTACATGTATCTCGTGTAGGCCACTCCTCGGTAGTACCGCACCGCTTGCTCCATCCTTACACCGCCGTTTTTGCGATTCACTATTATCTGCCTCATTTGCATGGAATTGACTACTAATACATGGTTACGGCACCGAACACCGCCACCACTCCTTGACAACCATTGCTCTGGGGTTGAAGCTTTACATACATACTATGGTGTGTGGTGGCTGTGCAGCTGATGTGTGTTATACTGCTCTTTTAGGACATTGTCATATTATTTCATTGCTTTGCAACTTCTGTGCACATATCCCGGGGGTCTGCTGTTCTTTCTACATACGTGCCATTTATGTCATTTATTACATTTTGTGCATATTTTCTTTGGACATTCTCGGTGCCTTTCCACATTGGCATATTGCACCTATATGATACCTGACTTTGACAGCCTTCCGTTACTCCTCGGTCATGTTTGGGTAAATGTAAACCGTTTTTTTGGTTTACATTGCCGTCTTACGCCTGCGCCACTGTGGATCGCTATTTGCCCTCATTTGCATGGTGCAATACCGCACACAGTGTGTTTTGCATACCTAAGCCGGGCGGAGACCGGTCCGCGCCCGGTAGTGCACGTGGAATTCATTCATACCTGAATCGCTCAGCAGCCATATTTGGCGTTATAACGCCGACGCTATGCTGGCGCCTGGCGCAAGGTTCATGAATCCGGGGGAATATGTATATATATATATATATATATATATATATATATATATATATATATATATATATATCAGAATCGCATTTATTGGCCAAGTATGCACACATACAAGGAATTTTACTGCGGTTTCAATGACTCTTCAAGTACAAATTACATAAACAACATACATGCAGCTATTAAGAACAACACAAACAACATACATGCAACTATTAAGAACAAGACAAAAAATGTAAATATACATATACATATACAAACAAGGTGCAAAATGCAACTCAGGGCAAGAAATACTGAAATAAACTCTGAAAGAAACAAGTATTAACAATATGTTAACAATACTGCAAAATCCTATGCCTGGCAGTCTATATCCTCCATGTGTTAGTGTGGGTTTCCTGTGAGTGTGCCAGTTTCCTCCCACATTCCAGAGACATGCAGTAGGTGGATTGGACCTTCTAAATTGGTCCTAGGTGTGAGTATGTGTGCAAGTGTGTGGTACACCCTCCAAGGAAGGTTGGGAACTGGGCTAGCAACCGGACCCTGTAAAACTGTAATCACTACAGAAACAACGAGTACCTGGAAAGTGCTTGCTGCCTGATTTGCTGAATGGCATGAATGTTAATGAGAGAGAGACATGCAAGTATATTTATCAAATGTTTATAACAACACAGATTGTGCCCAACCTCTTTAAAATAATTACAGTGAATACACCTCATCATAAATTACTCCCACATTCAAAAAGTCTTAAAAACAAATACACATCCTGATATGTACATATATATATATATATATATATATATATATATATATATATGTGTGTGTGTGTGTGTGTGTGTGTGTGTGTGTGTCCTTCAGAAGCTCGTTTTCAGAAACTCAAAATTCATATCTTTGAGATAATATGATTGAGTTTTTGAAAACTCAAACCTTTTGAATGGAGATTGCAGTACAGATCGAAGTTAACCTTTTCCCCACCGAAGTGCGATCTCAGAGTTGGTATATATAATATGCAGGAGGTGTGGGAGGTGCAGCCCCCCCAATATAGGTGGTACAGCAGGCTCAACTCCCTGCAAAAATATAGAAAAAAGGTAGATTTTTGTTGTTTTATGAACTTCGAGTTTTTGGAAACTCGATCATAATGTCTCAACAATATGAATTTCGAGTTTTTGAAAACTTGAGCTTCTGATGTAGACCCACACACATATATATATATATATATATATATATATATATATATATATATATATATATATATATATTTACACACACATACATACTTGCACATATATATATATATATACACATATATTATATATATATATATATATATATATATATATATATATATATAGATAGCTAGATAGATATGGGTTTTCTTTGATCCATCAAAATTACAATTCATCGAACTGCAGTTTTGCTAGTCTGTTTTTGCAAAAGTGCATTTATTCGAAAATGCACCTTTGCAAAAACTGACTCACTAAAACAAAAAAAAAATACACTAAGCACATGTATGAAGTGGGGCAAGCCTACACATTCCTGCTATTTATTTATACTAAGTCCAAGACAGGATTACAGTGGGGAAAAGGGAATATTCCCTTATCCTCACTGTATCGTGATCTACAACAACAAGCTCCCCTCCCACACACCAGTGAAAAACCAGCAATCTCACTTCACTGAACTGATTTTCGCGAAAGTGCATTTTCAAAGAAATGCACTTTCACAAATAAAGAGACTCGGGAAATTGTAATTTCGAGGGGTCAAAGTAGACCTATATATATATATATATATATATATATATATATATATATATATATATATGGGTACATATCAAAAGATCGACAACTTAAAATATCGACAGTGACTTCATCGACAACTTAAAATATCGACAGTGACTTCACCAACAAGTCAAATAACCGACATTGCAAATCACGGACGTTTACCAGGTAAGGGATGTAAATTCGCTACTCATGCCTACCATGGTTGCATGACACTACCACACTTACTAAACCATGGTAGGCATGAGTAGCGAATTTACATCCCTTACCTGGTAAACGTCCGTGATTTGCGATGTCGGTTATTTGACTTGTCGGTGAAGTCACTGTCGATATTTTAAGTTGTCGATGAAGTCACTTTCGATATTTTAAGTTGTCGATCTTTTGATATGTACCCATATATATATATATATATATATATATATATATATATATATATATTTATGTGTATGTATATATACACACACACACACACACACACACACACACACACACACACACACACACACAGACGCACACACACACACATGCACACACACACACACACGCACACACTACTCTGAGAATGCTGTACCTCAAAAAATGAAGACATTCCTAATCCCTGGTCTACAACACATTCTTACAACTTCACACAGTATTTTGTGATTTTGTGATAACTTGAACATTCCATCACTTGTGCCAAACCTTACTTACATTTGATCACCAGAATTTTTGAAAACCTGCATATATTCCATATATCTATATCTATATCTACCTATATCTATATATATGGAAGCATACATTTCTATCAAAAATGCAAACCATCAATCCTACAATGGTTGATATCTAATGGTTGAAGGTCATAAGTGTTTCCCAGTTCCAATGTGCTGTAATCTCTCAGTGAAAAAGCTATTAAATTTCAATCAGCTGATTTTCAGCCAGCTGTACTGGCTCTTTCACATGTCAGTGAATGGACCTAGTCATCAGAAGTTTCCACCCCATATATATACATATACACATATATATATATATATATATATATATATATATATATATATATATATATATATGGATCTACTATAAAAGTTCATATTACCACAATCGTGAATTGCACATGATCGAGGCCATAATCCGGAATGTTTAAACTACAGAAAGTTTACATAATCGACATTCATAATGTCGAAAACTTACTAGTTAAATTAAGCCAAAGTCTGCATGTAGGTATTTATACATTTAATGATATGTAGTATGTACCTTCCCAAAATGGCAGACTTTACATTTAGAACTGGAGGAACTTTTTAGGAACTCTGCATTCAAAAGAATCTTCTCAAAAAAGTAAGCTAGTGGTAAATAATGAATGGATGCATGTACCATTTTCAAAAAAGTATGAAATTAAACAAATATTGTTTGTGTAAGTACAGATCTTTCCTGAAATGCAAAGACAAGTACTGTATATACCTTTATCAAACGTTCGAGTTTGTGAAAGCTATAGTAAGGTTATAAAAGATTACAGGCAATTTGCAGTTGTGGTTATATGAGCTTTCAAAGTAGATCCAACGATATACATAGATATATATATATATATATATATATATATATATATATATATATATATGTATGTATGTATGTATATACATAGTAACAGAGATACAGTTATAGTTACCACTCCTTTCTTCAAAGGCATGTTTTATGGAATAAAGTGAAAGTGGGTGATTTAGGTCAATACTTAAATTATCAAATATTCACTTGCATGGATGGATACAGTTAAGTGTGTGTATGAGTGTGTGTGTGTGTGTGTGTGTGTGTGTGTGTGTGTGTGTGTGTGTGTGTGTGTGTGTGTGTGTGTGTGTGTGCGTGTGTGTGTGTGTGTGTGAGAGAGAGAGATTATGTTTTTTGTGATTAGGGTAAAGGTTAATAGCTATTGAGTTTATATACTACTGCATAGTTTTTGGCATTAGGCTAAGGATTAGGTAAGGGGGGTAGCTGTAGCGTGGTGAATGCATGTTGGTGACTGAGTGTGTCTAAAATAGTCCTGTGTGGCGGTAGTGTTATGGAAAGGTTTTTTTTTTTTAAGGTAAGCATAGGATTAGCGACAGGGATAGAGGCAGAGATAACATTAGCATGTATTATTAAGGTGGAACAGGGGGCAGTTTGTATA
>NC_056739.1:1843920510-1843928010 GCF_019279795.1 Protopterus annectens
AATAACAGTATGAAGGCTAAGCAAATAACCCATTATCATATGCCCAACAAGCATTAGACTCAATGTGAGCTTCCTCAGTTGTACTTGAGCTTGAGGACCTAGTCTTGTCAACTATCAACCCCAACCACATACCCACATGTCTCTCTACCCACTTGATTGAAGTGTCTAAAGTCTTTATCTTTCTAAATTTCTGGTCATACCACCATAACCAGAATAGACCTCCCTGAATTGGTGAGCTTCTTTGATGGTGAAAAATAAGTTAGTAAGGGGAGAGGTGGTGTGGTTCTTTCTCAAGAATATTAGCCATGAACCACATGAAGCATATGAAGCCAGATACCCAGTTACCCAAGTTAAGAACCTATGCTTTGCCCAAATGTTTCATACTCAATACCACTATGGTTGCTGGGAGGACCCTTTTGCCCATAACCTGGAAATCCAAAGGACACTGAACCCCCATTGCTGTCCACTAAATTAAAATATCCACATATTTCCTTCAAAACCTTGTCTTATTTAGGAGCTGGCAAGTGAGATATAATGGCCTTCGCTGGGGTGAGTGAGCTGAAACCTGATATAGTTTTATTCATTACTTTGGTAACTTAGCTACTTAATGGAAAATGGAGAAACCTTTGGGAAGCTGTGGGGGTGTGTCGATTTTCCCAGCAATTGAACTTAAATGGGCTGGAAACCTTTTTCTATAAAGAAGTTAATATACTTTGTTTTTCCTCCTTCTGATAATACCTTTAAAAAGTCGAGATATTCTTTCACTACATGTCCTGAGCCTGATTCTTCCCCTACTGATCAAGATTCATCAACATTACCTGCTCAAGGTGAAAGTTCTTCCACTAATGTAGCTGTTTCCCCAGCTTTACCAGGAACTGTCTTCTTCTGGCCTTTGTGCTTGATATGTTTCTCAACTGGTGCACCCTCTAAAGCAACATCAATAGTTTGGTCCAAGTTAGGTCCCTTGGCATGACTCATCAGAGGACTCTGCTGGAATCCTAGTAAATTGGTGCAAAGCACTCACAAATTCCTTTGGCTTGGGAAGCAATACTCTCCCATCTGGTTTAAAAGTCTTCCATCATAGTCTGATGAAAAATATATATATCATTGTGTGCCAACCATGACCCAGCAATCCAGTAATCAAAATTTAAACCCAAAGCTTAATAATCGGTAGATTAACTGTATTAAACATAATAGGTGTACAGTCCTTACCAAATAAGCTTATAGGTTCATAGGTTCATAGGTTGGTACTAGGCTATCAGCCCTATGGCCTATACAAGCCTGGACCCCTGTCTTGCAGGGCGACTGACGTGATCCCCGGGGTGAGTTTCCTTTCTCCCATCCAATCATCAAGGTTCCTTTTGAAGAGGGCCAAAGAGGCGCTCTGCTTGACATGTATGGGCAGACTATTCCAGTGTCTGTGGAGTCTCTGGGTCAGAAACCGATCCCTTCAGCATGTTTTGCTTATTGTGATGACAAGATTTAGATCCCTGGAGCATGTGGCTCTGAGGGATTGGGATTTCTTTAAGTGTAGCATGTCCAACCGCTCTGGGTTTGGCATGGCCTTGTATGTTAAGCAGAGACTGCCTCTGAGTAGACGATATGTGACAGAGTATAGCTGGAGTTTTTTAAGATGGTCAGCATAGGGCATCTGCTTTAGGCATGTGATTCTTTTAGTGAGGTATTTTTGCAGCCTTTCCAGTTGTTGCAGATGTCTTGAAAGATACATACCAAATGGGGCATTGTATTCTATAATGGGTCTAATGAGGGATGAGTACAGTGGGACAATGACCTCCTTTTTTCTGGATGAAAAGCCCTTAGTGATGAGGTGTGCTACATAGAAGGATTTCCTGACTGTTGTGGCGATGTGGTTATCAAAGGTGAGACTACTGTCCACCTGTGTCCCTAAGTCTCTTATCAAACTTTTGGTGTTTAGTGTACTGCCACCTTTGTGGTAATTCACGGGTACATGTTTTTTTTCCAAAGAGGATAACCATAGATTTCTTGGCACTCAGCTTGAGCCCATGGCTCTGGCACCAAGCATCTGTTTCTGTAAGGCCATTTTGTAGAGTATCCACATCAATTGGGGATTCAATAATGGCTCCCAGTTTGCAGTTATCTGCAAACTTTGTTAGCCAGAGTCCCTTAGTGTTGGCCTGTACTTCAGAGAAGTAGATGCCAAACAAAAGCGGTCCTAGGACTGAACCCTGAGGTTCTCCACTTGTCACTTGGATGGAGCTGGATTTGGAGTCGGCTACTTTTACAGTGTGGGTTCTATCAGTAAGCCAGTTGGCAACCCATCGAGTGATGTATAGATTAATGCCCAGCTTAGTAAGTCTATCTATGATTCCAGAGTGGAGGATGGTATCAAAGGCCTTGACAAGGTCCAGATAGGCTGTGTGGACCGCCTTACCCTCGTCCACTGCTCTGGAGACTGATTTGAATAAGTCAATCAGGTTCAGGAGACAAAATCAGCCCTTCATGAACCCAAACTGGGTGGCGTCCAGTGTTTGATGGTTACCAATGTCTTTGTTTATATGTTCCATGATAATATGTTCCATGGCCTTGCAGATCAGGCTCATCAGACTGATGGGGCAATAGTTCCTAGGATCCAAGGTTGATCCCCCCTTGTGGAGTGGGATAACTGCAGCTGTGCACCACTCAGTGGGCACAAAACCTGAGGTGAGGCTATGTTTAAACATGACACTTAGGTGAGGTGCCAGTTCATTTTGTAATTCATGTAGTACACAGCCCGGGATGTCATCTGGTCCCATGGATGCTGTATTCTTAGCTTTGGAGAGTGCGTTTTTTACCTGTGTGGCCATTATTATTGGAATTTGGCAATCTTGCAGTATCGAGATGGGCCGTTTAGGGGGTGAGAGGGGGGTGAAATTGGCACTGAATTAATCTGCCAGGATATTGACAATATCCTTGGGATCAGTATATTTAATGCCGTTCTGTTGTAGCTCAGATCAGATCTGAGTATTGCCATTTAGATTCTTGACATAGTTATAGAATGCCTTGTGGTTGTCTTTGAAATCTTTGGCAATTTTATTTTCGTAACTAACTTTGGAGGATTTTATGAGGGATCTCCGCTTCCTAATGAGGCTGATAAGGGAGTTTTTTGCATCCTGAGATTTTCCTCTTTTCTGCAACAGTTTCTTCCTTTTGTTGTGAAGTTTGTTTATGGCAGGGGACCACCAGATTGGCTTCCTTTTTTTGGAGGACAGCATCTTGGTTCTATTTGGGATGGCACGATTCATGCATGAGTGGATGTGCTCATACAGTGCCTTAGTGTAGGATTCAGCAGTCGAACTTTCAGTTCCCATCTACATGAGTGTCATGAAGTTTGTCACTTCTGACTTGAGTAACATGAAGTTGGCTTTGGAGAAGTTTTTTATGGAGGTTTCCTTACAGTCCTAACCAAATAAGCTTATACAAAAATTAAGCTTAATATTTTAGTCCATGCCTTCATTTGATAAATAGATATTATGCCAAATATATCTGTAACCACAAAATGTATGAACAGTTAGTAGAACCAAATAAAATAACCATATAAAGCTGCATGCTGAAAGAACACTCCGCATGACTAAATAACTAAATTACTTACCTTATAATGCTTTCTTTATGAAATTGACTGTAATATTGAAATGCAGAAGTAGCACACATAAAACCTTAAACAGAAGAAAATAACCTAATGTGAACCAATACCCTAGAATATAATCAATCCTAATTAGCAGCATACTGCAATCAGCGAATTGATGAATATAAAAGGCAGTTGATAACTGGTTGTGTGGGATAAAACCATGTTACCAAAGAATAACCTGAGATTAAATCTGAGTACAAAACCAATGAGGAAAAGAAATGTGATACAGGTACTAGGACTATAATTAAAGTTAAAAACCAAAATATTAGCACAGGGCTGTATTAGAATCACTGGATTCCCAAAATACATAAGAGATACTAGAACCACGGACCTTTGAATCCTAACCCAATGTAGTACCACTGCACAAAATGCAACTAAAGTAAAACATCTTTGTAATACCATATACCCAAACTGTTAGCCATCTTTAAAGGCATTAAACTATTACAGCCTATAAAGAAACTGCACACCAGGAGTGCAAGGACAACCTCTCAGTACTTCTTACCAAAGTAGCTCCTGAATATCTTCTCATAATATACATGTATTTTATTTACCTGCCTGTTACAATTCAGCTAAAACTGCATTAAAGCTTTTATACAGATGTTAGTATTATAAACTGGCAACTTCTGACACTAGGTGATATAGTGGCTTTAAAATAGTAACATTAAATTATTAGCTTATGTACTTCAGAAAATTGTATATTAAGTCACATTATCTCATTCTGCTAATGTCTTATGTTGCCAGAATTAACAATATTTAAATTGTCCATTGAAAATAAAAAATGGTAGCATTGACAAATTACTGCCGTACCAGCAATGAATAAGGCTTATTTATTTCAAAACTGGATATTAATTATATTCTCTTATTCTGTCAATGTAAACCTCCAATCTTGAATTACATAAATTGTCCCTTAAATAAAAGGAGGGAAGTGGGCAAAAGGATGGTGTGTTAGAACATTGAGGTGTGTACTAATAGGCAATCCTGTCAGGGGAGAAAACCAAAGAAAGCCCATGAAGCATTGTCCAAAACAATTTCAGTGCACCTGTCAAGAAAGACACCAGTACTCATAAAAGAGAGATCCAAAGTTAGGCTAAAACTGATGGCACTCAAAGCTTAACTTTATTTATTTTTTGTGCCTAAAACTGAATTATAACTCCCAAACCAAACTCCCTCCAAATGAGCAAACCTCCTGAAACATGTAAAAGTGAAGTTACAGTAAACCAAACACTAGAAAGTGCCATACAAAAAGCCATGGAAAATGACAGAGGGCAGGACTGCTCTAACATAACAAGATAACAGTAAAGTGATGAGAAGGGAAGCCAAAACAACAGACCAAGAAAAAAACTTATTGATTCACGCACTGCCCCCAGTGCAATAATCCCCTCCATACTTTTTTTTTAAACCCAGAACCTGGGTTGGCATCAGTAAAAGACAACAGTGGCTGCAACAGACCAAAAACTCATCTGATACTTACCAATCTCTTCTGACATATTTATGTTATAAAACTTACCTAAGACACAGTCACTGGTTAAGTGACTTACAAACGTAAGCATTCATGATGAAACTGAGCAAAACATGGGCTGTATCAGTGCAGCCTTGAATGGAACCATGCCCACCTCATGAGGATCAAATACAACTATCTTTGTAGCTGTGAAAGGAATTTGCCAAACTCCACAACATCCAACATGCCACACATGATACAAATACTGAATATGGTACATGAAATGAACTGAAGGGACAGTAATTAATGAAAATGATCTTTGAATACAGATGACAGATTACCAATAAAATAAAGCATAAGGACTTTCATATAGATGCCAAAGAGAACCTTCCAGCTTAGCTTTACAAGAATAGTCCTTTTCAACCAAAAATAAAGTTTAGTATAAGTTAAAGAAACTTGAGAAGCATGACATAATCAAAAACTCGTCAAGACCTGCATCATGGATTTTAAGCATACTGTTACCACCTACACCTAAAAGTCCAGGTGAAGAAAGGATCTGTGTAAATCGAAGAAGAAGCAATACATCTATACAAAGTCAAAAATACCAGGCATCAATAACTGATGACATTATAGATTCATAGGTAAATACCAGGCATCAATCTGTGGACTATTACAAGCCTAGTCAGTAACCAAAAGTCAGACTCTAAACTAATACCTTGTGTCTGTCAGGCAAAGACCCTAACCATTATGCCACCCCCCCCCCTTAACTACTGAATCATGTACATACTAAATAAATGTGCATTTTTCATTTAGTCTATTGATTTATAGCTCTTTACAGCTACTAGTTTGTAACTCAGATTCTGGTCACTGTGTCGTGATTTCCATTTATTGTGCTTTGCAGACTTTCTGTATGACAGGGAATTAGTGTACACATTTGGAAAGATAAGGCATATTATTTCTAACTACTACTATCAACTTTAACTAATTTTGTAGTGAACTTGGCCAATATTTTTGAAGTGTCTGTTTAAGGTAAAAGTACCTATAATGTATATTTATACCGTGGTGAAAAGTTAGGATTAGAGGTAGAGTCCTGGGCCTACTGACTGAACTGATCTACTCTTAAAACTAGACAGAATGTAGTTTTTTGTGAATAAATTGTAGTATAAGAGATATGTCTGACTATTGTTTTAATAAAAAATGAAAATTCAGAAGTAGTAGTAACCATAACTACATGAGTCTTACTCTAGTGTATTTTGTTTAGGCTGGCCTATAGAATTACAGCTTGATGTTGTTAGCATCACATTTAATATGCTATAGTGAATAAATTAAACTATTTATGAAAAAAACAGCTATAATTAAGATACATAGAATAAAGGTGCTGCATAAGCTGTACCTCCAGTCAGGTCATCATCGACTTGAACTTCATCATGGTAGCAGACATAGCAGACAGATCACAACTTTCTCTACTCACAGGACTATTAGTTTTGTGGGTAGGTACTAGACTAGCTACACTTGTGGGTCATTTTAACCCTAGTCAATTTCCTTTTTTGTGCTCAAAATAAACCTATCCTATTTGGTTATAGATTGGCTATATCCACCCCATGGTCGATAATTTTATAGTGCACCTAATGAGAATAATTGGCGTCATACCATAGAGAATTGGAGTGGATCCATGCATGGGATAAAGCATTTAGAAGCCGCCTCTGTTCTTTAAGTCAAAGTAAACTTTATTGTCATTTAGAACTACACACATGTAGCCTAAACAAAATGTCATGCATCAGCTCAGTTGTTGAGACTGAAAGTGAAGCAGCACATACAAATAGAGAAATAAACATAACTAACTAATAATACTACTGCCAGTACACGCAAGAAAGAGCACAGACATTTATCAGCACTTATAAATGAAAAGAATATCCTCCCCTGAGTTAAATTAACTACCCTATTTAAGGGAAGACAAAACACACTACAGATTAGTAGTACAGAGGACAGTCCTGGGGTACAGTTTCTGTTTCCCATCCATAGATCCAGGTTGCGCTTGAATATGGATAGGGATGAGCTTTGTTTTATGTGGATGGGGAGTCTGTTCCAGAGCAGCAGTATCCTCTGCGAGATATACCTGTCTTTTCAAACTGTTCTGTTGATGCTATAGATGAAGTTTTGATCCTTAAACTGATCATTTATGATACCATTTGACTTACTGATGTGCAGTAAATCCATCAGTAATGGGTCAGAGGATACCGTGTATGCCAGGCACAGATCACCTGTTATCAGTCTGAAGGATACCAAGTATAGTGACAGTGTAATGAGTTGCAAAACAAGGTATTCAGGGCTAATACTGGTGATCTTTAAGCGTGTGATACAGCGACTCACACAGGGAATGAAAAATGCCAAAATTTAGTTGTGTTATAATCTATGG